>NC_092334.1:678914642-679221071 GCF_046630445.1 Rutidosis leptorrhynchoides | reverse complement strand
TGATGTTATGAACATCATTACTACCTCAAGTTTTCTGGATAAAATTACTGTAAATGAGAAAAATGGATCTATCTTCAAAGGATCCTTGGATGGCTTGAAAGTTCTTGAAGCAGAATCATGACACGAAAACAGTTCAAGTAAGATTTTCACTCGAAATAAGATTGTTATAGTTGTAGAAATTGAATCAAAGTTTGAATATTTATATTACCTTTAATTAGAAAGATAATCTACTATAAATAACAAAGGTTCCTTGATCTTAGATAATTACCTGGAATGGATTAGAAAGCTTGGAAGTAGACTTGCAAACTTGGAAGTATTCTTGATTTTTATGAAACTATACTTATGGAATTTATGAAGAACACTTAGAACTTGAAAATGGAACTTGAGAGAGATCAATTAGATGAATAAAATTGAAGAATGAAAGTGTTTGTAGGTGTTTTTGGTCGTTGGTATATGGATTAGATATAAAGGATGTGCAATTTTGTTTACTTGTAAATAAGTCATGAATGATTACAAATATTTTTGTAATTTTATGAGATATTTCATGCTAGTTGCCAAATTATGGTTCCCACATGTGTTAGGTGACTCACATGGGCTGCTAAGAGCTGATCATTGGAGTGTATATACCAATAGTACATACATCTAAAAGCTGTGTATTGTACGAGTACGAATACGGGTGCATACGAGTAGAATTGTTGATGAAACTGAACGAGGATGTAATTGTAAGCATTTTTGTTAAGTAGAAGTACTTTGATATGTGTCTTGAAGTCTTTCAAAAGTGTAAGAATACATATCAAAACACAACATGTATATACATTCTAATGGAGTCGTTAAGTCTTCATTAGTCGTTACATGTAAGTGTTGTTTTGAAACCTTTAAGTTAACGATCTCAATTAATGTTGTTAACCCAATGTTTATTATATCAAATGAGATGTTAAATTATTATATTATAATGATATTATGATGTATGAATATCTCTTAATATGATATATACATTAAAATATCGTTACAACGATAATCGTTACATATAAGTCTCGTTTCTTAATTCTTGAGTTAGTAGTCTTGTTTTTACATATGTAGTTCATTGTTAACACACTTAATGATATATTTAAATATCATTTTATCATGTTAAATATAGTGTATCAATATCTTAATATGATACATATGTATTTAGTAGACGTTATCATAACGATAATCGTTATATATATAATTTCGAGTTTCTTAACTTAGTAATCTCATTTCTTATGTATATCACACATTGTTAATATACTTAGTGAGATACTTACTCATCATAATCTCATGTCAACCATATATATATGTCTATATATACCACAACATGTAGTTTTTACAAATTTGTAACGTTCGTGAATCGCCGGTCAACTTGGGTGATCAATTGTCTATATGAAACTTATTTCATTTAATAAAGTCTTAACAAGTTTGATTGCTTAACACATTGGAAACATTTAGTCAAGTAAATATCAATCTCAATTAATATATATAAACATGGAAAAGTTCGGGTCACTACATTAACTTCATATATGGTCGGTTATACCGCCTGAATTATATTTCTGTAATCTAACTCTTATTAACTTCACTAACATTTTTATTTATGTTATCTAAAATTTATGATTACTTATGCAATTAATCATTATTTATTTCATGCATACTAATGTTTATTCTTAAATTTATTATTTATGCATAATATGCTTATTCTCTTAATCTTCGTATTTATACTAAACGTATTTATACTAAATGTATTTTATAGTAATCATATTTATACTAATAAAATTCTTTTATTAAAATGATTATTAATATAACGAGTACATAACATTCGTTAACATCAACTAACGACGTTACAACGGTCATATATACATAACGGTTGTTAACGTCAACTGACGACGTTACAACGACTATATTTTTCAAATATAAAATAAACATCTCCGTTTTCACATTTTCACATTTTCACAAATCAATCTTCATTTTTTCATATTATCACTCTCAAAAAGTTTTTGTAAAGATGATTCACACAAGGATGATTTTTCCTATTGTATTGATCATATTAACTATCATCATTGTTGCTAATATACCACCGGGTAAACCTATATTCTATCCTGCCCTTGTGATTTTATTATTTGTAATCATACCATTATTTTGTTGTTTGCTACCTATGAATTTAAAATGATTCTAATTTCATGTTGTTAGAAATTGATTATGATTATAATTTATGTTGTTCATCTTTCTAAAAATAGAAAATGTCAAACTTATCAAAGCTTGAGTTTGATGCCCTAGACTTATCGGGAACAAACTACACATCATGGGTCATGGATGTAGAAATAAATCTTGGATCATTGGGTATTCTTGAAACTTTAAAAGAAAACAATACTTGTTCTGATCAAGATAAATTAAAATCAATTGCTTTTATTCGTAAACATATTGATATCACCTTAAAACATATGTATCTCACTATCAAAGATCCACATGTTTTATAGGAAAGTATCAAGAGTAGATTCGATAATCAAAAGGAAATATTACTCCCAGCTGCGAGGGAAGAATGGAGAAATCTAAGGTTCCAAGACTTTAAAAAGGTAAGTGAATACAGTTCGGCCATGTTCAAGATCCGTTCAAAGCTTCAATTCTGTGGTCAAGAAATAAGTGATGCTGATATGATGGAGAAAACTTTCTCCACAATCCATTTTACAAACATTACTATAAAAGAAAATTTAAGATTGCAGAATTACAAAACTTTTTCCAAACTTCAAACTTATCTCTTAGTTGCAGAAGTGAATAAAGAATTACTGATGAAGAATCAAGAATCTCGTCCTACGGGTGCGCTAGCATTCCCTGAAGCTAATGCTATTAACAATAATAATAATAAAAAAAGAAATGCACCTAGACGAGGACGTGGGCGAGGTCGTGGTCATATTGGCCAAAATCATCATCATGGAAATTACCATAACAATAATAAAAATCATAACTACGTTTGAAATCACCCTTATGGTAATGGTCGTGGTCGTAATGGTTACGGTGGTCGTGGTCGTGGAAAAAGAAATAATAATCCACAAAATTATAAATTTCAACCACCATACAATCCCACAAATCATAATGTTGAAGGAAGCTCTTCAAAGAATATTGAAGATTCTTGTTATCGATGCGGTAAAATTGGCCATTGGTCTAAAAACTGTCGAACAAATCAATATTCTGTTAATCAATATCAGGAATCCCTAAAAGAAAAAGGAAAAGAGGCAAACCTTGTGGATGACCTTGATACACACTGAACCAACAAGTGACTACTTTAATGAATAAATTTCCTATTATATGTCCATATCAAATAAATGGATGTAGATTTACGATCTATACCATATCTACTTTAATATATGTTTCCTTATTATGTACTTTCGTTTATAACATATTTTTGAATGTAATATATTAATGAATTATGTACTCATTATTTGTTTCTCATATTTTGAAGTTCATGATGTACACTACTGGAGTGCAAAATCAGTCAAATGGTGGGGATCTTTGTATTGCAGACAGTGGTACCACACACACTATACTCAAATCTAAAAAATATTTCACTGATTTTAAAGCAACAGAAGGAATGGTACATACTATATCGGGTCCTGCGGATTTAATTAAAGGAATGGGAAAAGCAAAATTCATGTTACCAAATGGTACAAATTTTTTGATAAAAAATGCCTTATTTTCTTCCATGTCAAAGAGAAATTTGTTAAGCTTCTCTGACATATACCAAAATGGATATGATTATCAGTCAGTAACTACAGAAAATGATAAATATTTAAGTATCACTGACAAGAAGCATGTGATTGAAAAACTACCAAGACTTAGTTCTGGTTTACATTATACATATATAAATGTACCAGAAACACACATGGTAGTTAATGAAAAGGCATGTGATCCTGTAATGATCAATCTATGGCATGAAAGATTAGGCCACCCAGGATCAACAATGATGAAAAGAATAATTCAAAATACACATGGACATTAATTGACGGATCAAAAGATCCCTCATGATGCAATTATCTCATGTACATCATGCTCACTTAGAAAATTGATAATAAGACCATCACCTCTTAAGGTTGAAAAAGAATCACCAATATTTCTTGAAAGAATTCAAGGTGATATATGTGGACCAATTCATCCACCATGTGGACCATTTAGATATTTCATGGTCCTAATAGACGCATCTAGTAGATGGTCTCATGTTTGTCTATTATCAAGTCGAAACATGGCATTTAAAAAATTCCTTGCTCAAATTATTAAATTGAGAGCACATTTCTCTGATTATACTATTAAAAGGGTGAGATTGGATAATGCTGCTGAGTTTACATCTAAAGATGTGAAACCTGTTGGATATAGATGGGTTTTTGTGCAAATAATAAATGAGAAAAATGAAGTTACAAGGTATAAAGCTAGACTTGTAGCTCAAGATTTTTCTCAAAGACCAGGAATTGATTATGAGGAAACTTATTCTCCTGTTATGGATGCAATTACTTTTAGATGCTTAATCACTCTGGCAGTTTCTAAAAATTTAGAAATGCATCTCATGGATGTTGTGACTGCTTATCTATATGGATCACTTGATAGTGATATATATATGAAGATACCTGAAGGATTTAAGGTATCAGAAGCAACCAATGCAAAATCTAAAGAAATGTACTCAATAAAGTTACAAAGGTCTTTATATGGGTTAAAACAATCTGGTCGCATGTGGTATAAACGATTAAGTGATTACTTGATATGCAAAGGGTATACCAATAATCTTATTTGCCCATGTGTATTCATTAAGAATAAAACATCCGGATATGTGATCATAGCCATTTATGTCGATGATCTTAACATCATAGGTACAAATAAAGAGATCCATGAAGCCATTCAACTTCTAAAGAAAGAATTTGAAATGAAAGATCTCAGAAAAACCAAGTATTGCCTTGGTTTGCAGATTGAGCATATGCCTAATGGTTTACTTGTACATCAAACAACTTATACGAAAAAGATTTTAAAACGTTTCAATATGAATAAGGCAAAACCATTAAGTACTCCTATGGTTGTTAGATCACTTAATGTTGACACTGATCCATTTCATCCCTGTGAAGATCATGAAGATATCCTGGGACCAGAAGACCTGACATTTCTTTTGCAGTTAATTTGTTGGTAAGGTTAATCTCAGCTCCTACCAAAAGACACTGGAATGAGATCAAACACATATTTCGATACCTTAGAGGAACTACTGATTTAGGATTATTTTATTCTAACGAATCAAAACAAGATTTGGTTGGTTATGCAGATGCAGGTTATTTATCTGATCCACATAAAGCTAAATCTCAAAATGGATATGTATTCCTAAATGGAGGTACCGCAATATCATGGCGTTCTAAAAAACAAACACTTGTTGCAACATCATCAAATCATGCCGAAGTGATTGCATTACATGAAGCTACTCGGGAATGTTTTTGGTTGAGATCAATGACATAACTCATTACTGATTCTTGTGGACTAGAACGTGATAAAAGTCCAATAACTATCTATGAAGATAATGCAGCTTGCATAGCACAGATGAAAGAAGGGTATATCAAAAGTGATCGAACAAAACACATACCTCCTAGATTCTTCTCATACACTCAAGATCTCATTGAGAACAACCAGATTGAAATGAGATATGTTCAATCCAGCAAAAACTCTACTGATCTTTTCACCAAAGCACTCCCAACTGCTATTTTCAGAACACACGTTCACAATATTGGAATGAGACATGTTCAAAAGATGTAAAAGATCAATGATGTCTACTTGAGGGGGAGTCAACTCTATGCTGCACTCTTTTTCCCTTAGCTAAAGTTTTTTTCCAGTGGATTTTCTTTAGCAAGGTTTTTAACGAGGCAATACTAGTTGTTCAAATAAAATTGTCATCCAAGGGGAGTGTTATGAAAATCAAAAGTCATGCAAAGTGGCCGACAATATATTTGACTATATCTTGTGATATTTACATATTGAAAATGAGGAGCATTGTACAGTAAGTTATATACTATATATATGCATCAAATGCAATTGTAAATGATGTACAATTTTCTCAAAAATATTTTACTTCCTCTCTATTTTCTCTCTGCATTACATCAATAGAAATCTATAGGCCACTAAAGGTAGTTATAAACCTACTGAATTATAACAAATTTAACTTTATCTAATAAAATTTATCTAGTAAAGTTATTCTTATCCATGACATAGTGTTTAAAATTGTCATATTAACACATAACGTCACCTTAACATTTTCTACTCATCATTAACTCTTCACAGTTTACTAATATTCATGCCATACCCCCTCATCGTCACATGAACCCATTTGAACTAATTAATTAATACAACCGATCACTTTTAATGCATATTGTACAACAAAAAATACAGAAACTCTCGCTCTCTAAAATGCCACAAATTGACGTCCAGCAACACGAGTGAAATTGGCGAGGGATTGACACCTTGTTAGTATTGTCGCCAATCTAAGAAGGGCCTTGGGCGACCCTTTGGAGATAAATGAGAGATAATATTACCACTTATGCATTGCATTAGTGGTACCCCAGTTATTCCGGTATTTGGTGGATGCAAAAGGTCAAGGGTTCGATCCTCAAGGGGTGTCTTCATGTCACTTTAAATCCCTTTGTCATTCAAAGGCAAACACCATTCTAGGTAAAATGCAAAGGATAGTTGATTCTCATGACGAAACACAATTCAAATCGATCACATTTGCATTAAAGTTTATTTCACTAATCATTAGTACAAATAGATTTCACTGTTATGTCATCAATCAATACCCAAATCATGTCATTATATCACTCGATACCTTCAAATTGACCTAATTATTGTCATATTTAACTCTTTATCCAGTTAAATTCCTTTAAGTCTTCTAACTGTTGCACCCAAATTTCATTTAATTTGCTAAATTCGATACTTACATCGACAAGGTATGTCTTTAATCCACTAGATTCTTCCATACTTCTTTTTTAATGTTCAATTATATCGTTGTCCATCAATTATTCAATGGTCTGTGTACAATTCGAGTCATCTAAATTTTCTTCAGCTTCCCAGAACTTCCGTAAGATTTACTACAGTATAATTTCATTGGCCAGACGCATATATAGTATTCTAAATCATACTTTCGTTATGAGTTACTTGATTAGAAAAGTTTTATATGGTTCAAATATCTGTCATGGAACCCAATTTCCCTTTTAAGCATTGGAATATAAAAGATTAAGAAAAATCCATCATATCAGGAGTAAACAAGTCCCAACAATCATAAATTTAGTTCATTGAGGTCACACCATTTGCAATACCAAAATAGCCCATGTATTATCAGTCATCTACCCAAAGGTTACAACCGTCAAATAACAATCTCGCAGAATCACTAGGTTCAACTCTTCAATCTATCATTATACTTGTTACGATTCAAAAATATCAACCCACAATTAGCTTTGTCTTCCAGTCATAACTCATACCTGATCCTGTTGCAACAATATACAATCCCTTGCTATCAATGAAACATCTCAATAATCGACCAAATCATTAGATTCATCATTTAGGATTTACACAAAGATATGTCGTCGTAACTAAACAACACTGAAAAGTCAATCCCTATTTCAAGCTCCATCGAGAGTCACATCTTTCTAGGTCAACACAATTAATAAACCAATCATATTGACAACATCCAGGTAATTCCGGCAACTCCCAGTTTCAAAAATCCCACTTAAACTCATAAGTAGATTTTATCTCATAATAGATCAAATCACCTTTCGCAAACACAATTGTAAATTTAATCCAGTAGTCGATAGACTCAATTTATCATATTCATAAAGTTCACAAACACAATTGCTACCTAAACATTACAATTCAACTTCTCGAATGCCACAATAGTCACCATTGTCATCACTAAAATATAAAATCCAGTAACTCTAACTCAACGATACTAATAAATCAACCCAATCATACTTTCAGATCTTACCGTGCCTCACCATTCACAACACGTACTCGAATGAATCACATACTTAGTCTAGGGTTTTCCTAACTTCTGCCGAAGAAACACGAGAACTACCACCAGCACTTAATTTATAAGGAAAGGAAAACAATTCCTTATGACATTACCATGGGTCTTACACAATAAGTTCAGTCATGCATAGCAATATATCAGGGCAAGTATCACGCACAATGGTTCAGTCCTAATCTAGAAACAATTTATATATAACATGGAAATAGAACACAAGGTTCAAGTCAGTCATCAATAACAAGTGGGTTACTCCACAATCCTAGTCCCTACGGGCCACTACGTGTGCCCCATCAATCAAAGAACAGGAAAATACATTTCATATAAACCCTACACAACTTCTTCAGATCATACATATCAATATATGAAAACAAGCAATAGACATAACTGTCAAATAACATAAAATATAACAAGCAAGTCACAAGAACCATGTCAAACATATCACATACACCAATTCAAACAAGACATAAACATCATGGCAGATAAAATAACATGCATCATAGCAGACAAATCAACAAGAATAACTTCCCAACAATGTCAATAATATTCCCAGTCACAAACTTTGTGTTCGGAACCAGCAAATCGTCGACTACTTCAGCCTTTTATGAGGAAATAGTCATATCGGTAAATTTAAGCTACTCACTAGAAATAGAATTTTTTGAGCATGTTTCTTCACAATTTCACTGGATACATAAAATACAAACTCAATTAAAGAATGCACCTTCAAAGGTAGGAGAATCTTTTTCCCTTCAGTCCAGAAGATGATGCATACGATCCCCCAGTTGATTCCACCATTGTTCCTGACCCAGCCTCAGAACTAGATCCTTTTGAAAAAGAACAGTGTACCGATCGATGACCTTTATGATAACAGTTCCAACAAATCTCAGTCTCAAATGAAAACGATTGAGAACCATGATCTAACATACCGTATTGGCTTCCCCTAGAACAAGACTCATCGTGAGATGCTCTATACTGCCCATAACATCTTTTCTGATTAGGCATAGATTCACTTCGTGTAAATTCCTCTTTCTTCTTATTCTTAGATGTCTTTTTCCGTTTACCTTTTTCTCATTTATCCGTCTAGTCATGTTCTTTACCTTATTTCAGCTGCTTTGTCAACCACATAAGCCTAAAATAAATGTGTTCCAGATCTAGCTATAGTAGTTTATACTCATGAGGTAATGTATCTAAAGTACGATCAACTTTATTTAACATATTTTTTTTCATAACGGGATCTCTTCTTCCTGAACTCTCCAATGGTTCCTTATTCATCAATGGATTAACAATGTCTTCTTCTTTAGACTCATATTGAAGCTGAGGTTGTTGTGGTACGTGTTTAATAACATGGATGCTGGTTATGAAGCTAGAAAAGTTGAAAGTTTAGACTGAGTGCCCATCACTGGAGTAGTTGTGGATGGGATTGATTGAGTTTGTCTTTATTCCAATTCGCCCATTCTTTTTCTTGTTTCACGTAGTTCACTCTCTAACCGATGAATATATTTGTATTTATCATGTTTGCTATTCTTATTTGATGCTCGAGACTGATTAAATGGAGTCTTAAGATGCTCAGATGAAGCTCGGAAGATTCTAGGGGTCAGAGGGACATCCACATAGTGTGATTGATCTGCAATACATGTCATATCACATCATCTCACAAAAGTTTAGTTGATAATCCATTAGTACCTCTCACTAACCGCAATTATCTACTCACATAACACCTATATCACTTATCTCCTCACCCACTTGTATGTTTGATACAACTCAGGGTTTGGGGAACATGGGGACACTCACGTGCACATGTTGCCAAACCTATGCTCTGATACTAACTAATACAAAGCTGAAGTAATATATATATATATATATATATATATATATATATATATATATATATATATATATATATATATATATATATATATATATATTAAAATAGACTTAATATAAATTTAACACATATAACCACTCGTGTTACTGATAACAAACCATGTATAAAAACTATTTAAAACATACATCAGAGTTAGACAGCAATGGTAAACATAGGAAACATAACCCTGCTTCACCCAGCTCACTAGCATGCAACACTTAACTTGCAGGGAAGAAAATGTGGGGGATTAGCACAACGCTAAGTGAATGAGATATCCTAACAAATATTACTATACAGTATCAAGACTAGCTTTTAGGGATCATGCATCTGGTCACCGACATAGGGGCATAACGTTACACAACTATCACATAATATAGCATTGCACAACTATAACATATAGAGCTAGGCAGTAATTTACTTAACAGAACAACAATAGCATCAACTAGCTACTCACTAAAGGCACCAATGGCTACACACAACTATTCCACTCATATAGCGCTAAACAGCTATCCAACTCAAGAGGATCGTTGACCCCGTTAGGTGTACAACGGCTAGCTGATCGAGCTAGAGTTGTACCGATAGCTCTGGTTGTAATCACACAATATACTTCTCCTAACGCACGCATGCGTCAATTACAATATACCGGCACTACAATAACAATTGAGCCCAACCCTTCTATTCACAGTTCCGTCTTTACTATACATTGAAAGTTATGTCCCTTCTATACACTGTTAGTTTCACACTTTGAACATAGACCACATACAATATAACCGTATGTATCATCACCAGTATCAACATGGCAATCTTATCATGTAGTCTACTCATTCAGTCTAATTGGGAAACCTAACAACAGTAGTATAACCTACTACTTTTTATTACAACATTAATCAGCATGCATACGTAGATTATCATAATCTATGTTAAACATAACAACGGGCAGTAACTACACTTGTTACAAAATACCAACATCCACAAGGATAGTCTCACTCACCGATTACTCGCAAAACTCATTGGTATAATATTATTGAGTCTTCACCTCCACTTTATCACTCGACAACATTATATTCCAAGTCAATATACATATACAATTAATAAAATTATGACAAAATTACACGGATAGTCCTTGTGGTTTTCTCAAAAACACACGGATAGTCCAAACTTTATTTTTTCAACTAAATAGTCCAGAAGTATGCACATTTTTCACGGATAGTCCAATTTTGTGACAGACGTTAAATTTGTTACCGTTAACCCTAGGCATGTACAAAGTACATGAGGGTATTTTTGTCATTTTACCATAGTATGGACTATCCGTATATTTTTTCCTGTTAACTTCTTTGGCTGCATCTTCAACATTTACATAAATATCAAACCCTAATTTAAACTTCTTTATTTCTTTATCTTCTTCCATCAACAAAATTAAACCCAAAAATCAAATCCCACGATATCAATATCAATTTCAAAATCCCTAAATAATAACAAATGGGTTTCAAATTATTTTTTAGTAATTCCAAAATCACATACGTTTGATTGATCGTGGCTTGATTTTCAAAAAAGGTTACAGATCTGAGTCTAATAATTATCATCTTCATCATCGAAAACATCGATGAAATCTACGGAGGCTGTTAACCTGCAAAGGTTCCTTCACCTGTTGACGTTTTTTTCATTCAGATCTAGAACTTCGATGGCAGTTCAATTCCTTCATCGTTTCACAAAACCGTCAATCATCATCTATTTCAGTCAGATTTAGAACTCTGATGGTGTGTTTAAGTATACGATATGAATATTGGGTTATTTGTAACAGCGTCTAGTTTGGAGTACGGTAAAGGTTTTTGTCTTGATTTGATTTTGTATGTGTGTATAATCTTGAGATTGATAAGAACAGAATCAAATTTGAATATCTGCTGTATATATTAATTCTATCGAACTTAATTTACAAATTTCATTTTTTGTTTAAAAGTTCAATTTTATCTACTGGGTTTTGATGACAATTTACTTTTCATTAATTATTTTAAAGTCCGTTATATAATTATAACATATTCTGTTAATGCGCGTTTTTAAAATATATCGTTTAGGTAATTCACACACCCGCTTCAAACTTGAGGGACCAATGTTGTCATTTGACCAAACTCATGACTAGGTCAAAGAGTCAACATCCACCTCCTCCATTCATTATCCATTTCCCTTTTTCATTTTTCTTAATACTTTCATCTTTTTCTCTCAAACACCAAATCAAAGATTAATCATCCATTTTCAATCTAGCAATCAAACATCCAAACAAATTACATATTTGGAATCCTTGCATCTTCCTCTACAATTCCATACCAATTTCATCAAGTTTGGGTAACTTTTTAAAATCACTAGATTCTTTGTTCTTGATATTTTTAACTTATAAAAGTGTTAATTAGTGTCTATGGCTCAAGTCTAACATGAATATATGATTTGTATGCTTGTTCTTATCATTTTGTTGTAACTAGCTTAAACTTGAAATGGGTGTGTTTGATTTTGAGATTTGGGTGCTTAAATATTGTTAGATGTTAAAAGTGCATGTATTAAATGTGTTACTAGCATCACTAGCTTCATTTTGGTATGTAGGTTGATTAAGAACACTTCATTAACATGATTATTGATTTTGTGATTTTGGGTTAGGGTTTGATAGAAGTAAAATGGAATTTAAATGCATTGAATGCTTTGCAAGGTTATTTGTAGGTGTATATTAGTATTGTATGCATGATTACCTACGAAACGGCGTATTATATGTATGCATTTAATTCCCGAATCATAAATGTGCAATTATGAACTTAAAAGCATTAATGGTGAACATTTAATGAACTTTCAACTTGGTTTTGTATATTGTAAATGATGTTTTGATTGATGAAAGGTGTTTAGTTTAGTTGTGTTCCTCGTTAAATTACCTTTCCAATGGTGTATGGCATGCATTTTGAATGTTTTCGGTTCATGAGTTATGTTTGTTTGATGTTTGGTTTGAGACTTAACAAAATTTCAGCAAACAGTACCTTTTAGGTAGTAATACGCGCTGTGCATTCTTGCACGCGCCGCGCAATTTGGAGGATGCAGATGCTTGACCCCTGGAAATTATTTCTGACCTGGTTGCACGCTTTAATGCGGGCCGCGCACATCCCCTGTCCCAAATTTTTATTATTTTATTTCATTTCTTCGCTTACTCGCAACTTCGATTAACATGAGTTTTGGCCATCATGCTTATATATGATTTCTCATCATATAAAATTTGTCGGATACCCGACTCGACCCCGTTGACTTTGGCTCGACCAAAGTTGACTTTTATTCAAACTTAACCAAATGCTTATGCGATCGTTCTAACGTACTTTTATACTTGTATATTGCATGAAACTTGACAATTTGACTCACATGCTATATTAATCGAGTCATAACGAGCCATATGACTAATTGAACACTTTGGCCGACCGTGTTTACCGATATTGATACAAACCTATTTGTTTAGATCAAGACTAGTGAAAGGACCCGTTCATATACATTATAAACGATTCACAATAGTTGATTACATCGCGAGGTATTTGACCTCTATATGTTACATTTTACAAACATTGCATTCGTTTTCAAAAGATAAACTTTCTTTACGTCGAAAATTGACAGGCATGCATACCATTTTATAATATCCACTATCTAACTATAATTGACTTAATAATAATCTTGATGAACTCAATGACTCGAATGCAACGTCTTTCGAAATATATGCCATGAATGACTCCAAGTAATATCTTTAAAATGAGCAAATACACAGCGAAAGAATTCTTTAATACCTGAGAATAAACATGCTTTAAAGTGTCAACCAAAAGGTTGGTGAGTTCATTAGTTTTTCATAATCAATCATTTTCAATAATATAATAGACCACAAGATACTCATAATTAGAAAACAATATGTGCAGGTCTATTCCTGCTGTAAAATCATTCATATGAAGAACACCGGAACTTTTCAAACATCTCACCAACGGTAGCTAATGCGTAGTGCAATGACAAAATCATCTCACCGTGGTAGTTAATACATTATAATTCTTACAACAGGGGCTAATGCGTACGCAATGCAAAATCATCCCTC
Source organism: Rutidosis leptorrhynchoides (assembly GCF_046630445.1). Lineage (NCBI taxonomy): Eukaryota > Viridiplantae > Streptophyta > Magnoliopsida > Asterales > Asteraceae > Rutidosis > Rutidosis leptorrhynchoides. Next base: position 679,207,067 of record NC_092334.1, on the reverse strand, counting down.
CGAGGGTAGCTGAAACGGGGGCTAATGCGTACGCAATGCAAAATCATCCCTCCGTTACCAACTACTGAAAGGACCCATCCGAATCCACCTGGACGAAGTCATCAACATTTGGTCCCATTGCGATGATCGGCTCCAAGTAATGTCCTTATATTGAGCAAATGCACAGCGGAAGACTTAATTCGTACCTGAGAATAAACATGCTTTAAAGTGTCAACCAAAAGGTTGGTGAGTTCATAGGTTTATCATAACAATCATTTCAATATGTTAATAGACCACAAGATTTCATAATCATAAACATAATACACTCGCAAGTGTATGTAAAGCATTCTAAGTGGTTGAGCACTTGGTAACCATACTTAACATTTAATCAACGTCGCATATTCCCTTTATTATGAAATCTCACTACACCGTACCAAGTGTAGTCACCAAAAAGAAGTACTGTGCAACCGTTGAATACTGGTCGTCCAGTCCGGTTGGGGTTGTCAGGCCCGATAGATCTATCAACAGGATTTGCGTTTACAATACCCATGTAAATAGTAGTTACCAAGCTACAGAGAAATATGCCAGTGGTACAACTCAATGTAGAATATATTTTTAAGTACTTGTGTCTATTTTGTAAACATTTATAAAAGCAGCGCATGTATTCTCAGCCCAAAAATATATATTGCAAAAGCAATTAAAAAGGGAGCAAATGAAACTCACTTTTGCCTTGAAGGTATTTAATTCGACTTGGTCTCCGATAGATATCACGAACCTAACCATATATATAATATATCAACATATTTTCTTTTTAAGTAATCGTTACATATATATATATATATATATATATATATATATATATATATATATATATATATATATATATATATACTTTTAATACTTTTAAAATTTTTTTAGTCCGTAGTTAGCAGTCCGATGTTAGTGGTCCACAATTAGTTGCTTAAATAAAATAAATAAAGACCCCATCGTATTCGTATTGATCAGAATTAATCTCGACCCATGGTTCCATGTTGTCAAATGACGTGTTGCGTACATAAAGTACCGTGTTGTCAAATGACGTGTTGCGTACAATCATGAGGTCTTATGATTAATCTTCTCGTGTTGTTTACGGGTGGTCCTGAAATATATAAAATCAAATCATAAGTAATTATATATAAAATATCATATTAATTAGAAAAGATATGATTAATTTACTTTTTCTCCAAATATTTTCGTAGCTAAACTAGCTTCGGATACCCAATCTTGTTTTAGTCGTAGTTTCTTCATTACAACTCCGTTTTTGTTGGTTAAACTTGCCACTTCCTTGGATCGAGTCAAATTTTAAGAATATGAACTGAAAATACCTTAGTTTGTATTCGAAATCATAGGTTATAGGTCAAACTTTGGTGAAACTTATGAAAGTGATCATTTTCCATCATAAAAAAAAAATTTAATGATCATTTTTCTAAAAATACTTACACTTTGAGTTAAACCATGAAATTTTTATGTGTTAACATATTCATAAGAAATATCATTTTTTTAGAACATGAAATTTCAATTTAAAGTTCAAGATAATTTTTAATTATCCAACCCAAAACAGCCCCCGGTTGCACTCCGACGACGTAGATTCAGTTTTTAAGATGTTCTTTGTAAAACCAAGTTATATCTTGTTAGGTTAGCATATCATTATGATATATTACAGGTCTTAAAGTGTTTTAAAAGTCAAGTTAGAAGGATCTATTTAGTTTGCAAACAAGTTTGAAATCATTCAAACTATGTTCTTGTTGTTAAAATTTTATACCACAAAATATAGATAGCTATATGAATATGAATTGAATAAGATTATGAACAAGGTTACTACCTCAAGTTACTTGGACAAAGTTACTGCAAAAGATAAGAAATAATCTTGGAATCAAAGAGTGGTGGAGTTAGATCAAAAGGTTGGAAGTAAACTTCTTCAAATGGGTGGTTATTTTGATATGTTCTTGAAAGTGTTTTCTTATGGTGGTTAAGGCTTGTAATTGAAGCTAAATGATGGGGAAAATGCTTGGAGATGATCAAATATGAAGTTTGGAGTATTTTGAGAGAGAAATGAGGGTGTAGGTATGAGAAAATGGAGTGAAGAAATGGTGTTCATTTATAAAAACATTTTTAGTTTATAAAGAAAGAAAAGGAACATATATTTCATAGCAATATCCCTCCTAAATAATAGGTTTTCATTTGTAATTGTATTATATTTTCATTGTAATTGTTTAAATAAATAAGTGCAAAGACAAAAGGTGAAAACGAAGATTTGAAGACACAACGGTCCAAAAAGCTCAAAAGTACAAAATACAATTAAAAAGGTTCAAATTATTGATGAAGAACGTCCAAAAATGACAAGAGTACAAGTTACAAAATGCAAAGTACAAGATATTAAATTGTACGCAAGGACGTTCGAAAATTCGGAACCGGGACATGAGTCAACTATCAACGCCCGACGCAACGGACTAAAAATTATAAGTCAACTATGCACAAGAATATAATATAATATATAAATAATTAAATTAATTATATATATTTTATATTTATATATATAAAACGTCGGCAAAGAAGATCCAAAAGGGTGTGAGCTGTATCCCATTTCCCGCGACTCGCGGAGTTCTCAGGCACAAAGTGCCGCGACTCGCGGAGCACGGAAATTTCAGAATGCCTATAAAATCTCACGAATTCTGCGAGTAAAAATAAGATAATAATAATAATACTCCGTAGTATAATATAAATAAATAAATAAATATATATATATATATATATATATATATATATATATATATATATATATATATATATATATATATATATATATATATATATATAATATAATATAGATTAGTGTTATATTAGATTAGTTCGGGTTATGTAAAGGTTATTTTATGGGTTTTAAAGTCGGAGCTCTGTCCGTGTAACACTACGCGATAAATAATCAATGTAAGCTATGTCAACCTTTTTAAATTAATGTCTTGTACTTAAGTTATTATTATGCTTATTTGAGCCAAAGTAATCATGATGTTGGACTAAAGACGGGGTAATTGGGCTTTGTACCATAATTGGGGTTTGGACAAAAGAACGACACTTGTGGAAATTAGACTATGGGCTATTAATGGGATTTATATTAACTAAATGATACCTCATTAAATTAATATAGAGATTTACAATTTGACGTAGATATAAATAACCACATACGCTCGATCGGACACGATGGGCGGGATATCTATAAATACTAATAATTGTTCATTTGACCGGACACGGGGATGGATTAATAGTCAATGGACTTATTAAAACAGGGGTGGATTACATTCAAGGGTAATTGGTGTAATTGTTAACAAAGTATTAAAACCTTGGATTACACACAGTCGATAACCTGGTGTATTCATTAAACAAAGTATTAAGACCTTGTTACAGTTCAAATCCCCAGTTAGTTGGAATATTTGACTTCGGGCATAAGGTTAAATTTGCCGAGCATTTTATAATTATGATCGATGAACTATTGTGGACAAAAACAAGATAGGTTTCAAATACATCCAGGACAAAGGACAATTAACCCATGGGCATAAAACTAAAATCAACACGTCAAACATCATGATTACGGAAGTTTAAATAAGCATAATATATTTTATTTCATTTTTCCTCGTACTTTTATTTATTGTCATTTTAATTATTGTTATTTATTTTATATTGTTTTTTAAATATCGTCATTTACTATACGCTTCGTTTAAAATATAAATCGACAAACCGGTCATTAAACGGTAAACCCCCTTTTATATATTATTATATATATTTATATATTTTTGTACAAATATAGTTGTTTAAAAATATAGTGTAACCGTCTCCCTGTGGAACGAACCAGACTTACTAAAAACTATACTACTCTACGATTAGGTACACTGCCTATAGTGTTGTAGCAAGGTTTAGGTATATCCCATTTGTAAATAAATAATTAAAACTTGTGTAATTTGTAACGTATTTCGTAGTAAAATATAGTACTATCACGTACCCCTACGCTACCACATCAATATACTTATATTGTTTTATGTATTTAAGTCCTTAAAAAGTGATTAAATACATTATATATACGATACATGTATAAGCATTATAGATTATAAGTATATATATCAAAGAATGTTACGTATAGTTATCGTTTTGAAAACTTAAGTTAGTAGTTTCAAAATATACTTATAACTCATTGTCATTAGTACACAATGAGATGTTAAACCATCCTTAGATCATGTTAAATATATATAAATACATATATATACACAAACATATAATTATCGTATGTTATATAGTTCGTGATATCATCGGTCATATTGGACGGTCAAACGTTGTGTAAAACTCTTTTCAAAAACACAAGTCTCAACAATTTGGATTGCTTATCATGTTGGTATGGTTTAATTTATGTAAATATTAATCTCATAAGTATAATTTGGTCGGAAAATTCTGGGTCATTACTTCTACTATACTCTTGTGTTTATAGTGTTTCTAATTCTCCCGTGTCTCTATATTGCTATCTGTATCGCTATATACGGTTTGTAATTTCGGGGTTATTATCGAAGTTTATATTCTTCATTATTTTTCAGAGCTTCATGCTTTCGTTTTCTCTTCCCGACTTCGAGTCAAGCGAGTAATGATCCGGAATTCGTAGATATGAAATTCAGAATGAACATAGCTAATGCTCTAAGAAGAAAATGGTAATAGAACAATTTTGATTTGTTAAATTACCAGAATACCCTGGAGAAGACCGAGTCATCCAGAAAAATATTCTCTTGATATGTTTAGAGATTAGATAGAATGTAAGAGTCGTGTAAATGGCACATGATGACGGTACTGTGAATCATCATGCTTCATTAGAAACTTAGCATGACTTACTGTAATATAATGACGTTGATCAAGTGTCATTATATTATACTAATCCATGCTTCAGTTCCCAACACTACTTCAAACCATTCATATTTTAAACTCGAAGGTTTCAGAATTTAGAAACTAACAGAGTTTCTTTTATGTTGCAGATATTACGGAGAGATAAATGATCTCAGATAAGAATAGTTGTGAAAATATCGCCAGAAATATGGAGGATATTTATAATAGAACATACGAGAATATCTTAGAATTTCCAATATCAATGGATGATGAAGAAGATTTGTCTGTGAAGGTTTAGAATGAGAAATAAGATGTTTGCTAACGATTTCAGCAGGCACAAAATCATTTGGATTCTTTGAAGGCAAACTTATTCTTTGTGATTTGTCCACGGCTTTCTTCATAGTTTTACATAATTCGCTTTTCGGTACTAAATTTTCTATCGAGAGTTCCTAACACTCCTTTCTTTATCATCAAACTTTTGGCCATTAAGATCATCTACAACATGCTGCTTCGTCAGCATTTTCAAAGTTAACTGATCTGGGTCATCGGTTATCAAACCGAGGTAGTTTCAGGAGAATTGTGTTTTTAGAATGATTAATCGCTGATGGTAATATTGTGGAATATAAAAGGTTCCCCAGTAACAATAAAGAGTAAGCATATATATCGCGGTTATAATAAAGTTGTTTCGGATGAAAAGTAGGAGTTGACTTGCTGGAGCTGTGACAAAATTAGCTACTTTGGAAAGGGATTGCAAAACGATCTTCGGTAATAACAATGTCAAAGGAACTAGAACAGATACGTGTCAAACGTTTACTCAGTTTCCGAGGGTTTTTCAGGTGCATAACTATATGCATCAATCTTTTCTTCCGTAGATGAAGTGCGGTTGGTTTATCCTCTCGATTGAGGTGTTTTTAAGAATCATGATAGATTTGAACGCTGATTGTAATCGTCGAGATACAATGAGGTTTAAGATGAAATCAAGTGGAAATCTTGAAGAAATGTTTAGTTTCATATATTATAATCAATATTTTAATTCATTTTAATTGTCCAATGTCATTAGTCCACAGTCGATAGTCCACAGTAACAGTCCAATAATTCATATATAGTTTAATATATAATATACGAATTAATTAATACGTGTCGTGACCCGTATACCTCTCAGACTCGATCACAACTCAAACTATATATATTATTGTAGAATCAACCTCAACCCTGTATAGAGAACTCGATCATTACTGCATATAGAGTGTCTATGGTGATTCCAAATAATATATATAGACGCGTTGATATGATATGTCAAAACATTGTATACGTGTCCCGATATTTAAAGTGCGTAAAATAATTACAGAAATTAAATGACGATAAATAAAAGTGCGATAATTAAATTGAGATAAATAAACTGCGATAAATAAAATGTAATCAGTTAGCTAGGAACAGTTAGCTGGAACAGTTAGCGTGGATTCTTAACAAAATTTTTCATAGTTAATTTGTTTGTTTCTAACAGATTTTATTTTGTCATATGTTTTCTTCATATGCCACTTGTTGGATTCTGGGAAGTCAAAATCCAAATATGAAATTGAATAAAAATAGTTATTCTGCGGTGAACGGATACATATATCGGTGGTTGTAAGTAGGATAGTAAATGACTGTTGAATCAGCTTCGACGAATGTACAATGTAACATATTAAGATGAAATCTAATTATTCCTCAAGTATTACCTACCCGTTAAAAAAAAAATTCACCATTAATATTTTGTACAAAAGAACTTTTAATTACAATCTTTATGAAAACATATATACATATATATTTTCTTCAGATGAAATCATGAATTTTATGAGTTAATATGATATTAATCTCATTTGCTTTTCGGTTTGAGCTAGAATAAGAAATCTCTAAAACTTTTTGAAACCACATATTCTTCGCAGAATATCAATGAAGTTATGGATCAATACTTCATCGTTCATTATTGTTGGTACTCCTTGGTATCTATGGTGCGTATGATGTTGATGTTTGTGGGACAGATTATGATGTCGAGACGTGTGATGCGGATGTTGTTTGTTAGTGGTGATGATGGTATTGTTGATGTTATTGATGGTGGTGTTGATTATGCTGCTGGTGCTGCTGCTGGTGTTTGCAACCTTCGCACCATATTCTCCAAAGCCGTCACGCGAGCGCGAAGTTCGTTAACTTCTGCTAGTACACCGGGATGATTGGCGGTTGGAGCGAGCGAATGAACAAGATTTGTAATATGGGATAGTATATAATCATGACGAGATACTCTAGAAATGAGAGAGAAAATGGTGTTTCGAATAGGTTTGCCGGTAAGTGCTTGAGGTTCATCGCCAAGAGGGCAATTTGGTAGATGGAATGGATCACCTTCTTCTTGTCTCCAGTGATTTAGTATATTACGAAACCATCCCCAATTCATCCAGAATAGATGATGGGAAATTGGTTGATCCATTCCGGTGACGCTGCTTTTGGAGCCCGAATGGAAATCCATATCGGCATAACTGTCGGAATCTGAAGAATTCGAACTAGATACGGAATCCATCTTGTATAATGGGGAAAATGAATTTTTGGTATGGAATAGATTATTGGAGTTAGATTTGGTACTCTTAAATACATAATTTACATATGTATATATAATACCAAAATCCCGTAAATTACGGAGAATCTTTGAAAAGATATCAGTCAAAGTTTGCAATAACAGATATGCTAAGATAAGAATTCGTCTATACACTATCAATGCAGTAAATGCAGTAAAACGTGTCTAGACTTATGAATGATAAGCAGGTAATTTTCTAAGGATGATAAGCAGATGATTTTCGACTAGAAATGATAAGCAAAACTTTTGACATGTAGACACGGTCGAAGTCCAGACTCATTAATGCATCCTAACAACTACTAGTTAGACACACTAATGCAAGACCTGGTTCGCTACGACCACCGCTCTGATACCAACTGAAAGGACCCGTCCTAATCCACCTGGACGAAGTCATCAACATTTGGTCACATTGCGATGATCGGCTCCAAGTAATGTCCTTATATTGAGCAAATGCACAGCGGAAGACTTAATTCGTACCTGAGAATAAACATGCTTTAAAGTGTCAACCAAAAGGTTGGTGAGTTCATAGGTTTATCATAACAATCATTTCAATATGTTAATAGACCACAAGATTTCATAATCATAAACATAATACACTCGCAAGTGTATGTAAAGCATTCTAAGTGGTTGAGCACTTGGTAACCATACTTAACATTTAATCAACGTCGCATATTCCCTTTATTATGAAATCTCACTACACCGTACCAAGTGTAGTCACCAAAAAGAAGTACTGTGCAACCGTTGAATACTGGTCGTCCAGTCCGGTTGGGGTTGTCAGGCCCGATAGATCTATCAACAGGATTCGCGTTTACAATACCCATGTAAGTACTTGTGTCTATTTTGTAAACATTTATAAAAAACAGCGCATGTATTCTCAGCCCAAAAATATATATTGCAAAAGCAATTAAAAAGGGAGCAAATGAAACTCACTTTTGCCTTGAAGGTATTTAATTCGACTTGGTCTCCGATAGATATCACGAACCTAACCATATATATAATATATCAACATATTTCCTTTTTAAGTAATCGTTACATATATATATATACTTTTAATATTTTCTTAGTCCGTAGTTAGCAGTCTGATGTTAGTGGTCCACAATTAGTTGCTTAAATAAAATAAATAAAGACCCCATCATATTCGTATTGATCAGAATTAATCTCGACCCATGGTACCATGATGTCAAATGACGTGTTGCGAACATAAAGTACCGTGTTGTCAAATGACGTGTTGCGTACAATCATGAGGTCTTATGATTAATCTTCTCTTGTTGTTTACGGGTGGTCCTGAAATATATAAAATCAAATCATAAGTAATTATATATAAAATATCATATTAATTAGAAAAGATATGATTAATTTACTTTTTCTCCAAATATTTTCGTAGCTAAACTAGCTTCGGATACCCAATCTTGTTTTAGTCGTAGTTTCTTCATTACAACTCCGTTTTTGTTGGTTCAACTTGCCACTTCCTTGGATAGAGTCAAATTTTAAGAATATGAACTGAAAATACCTTAGTTTGTATTCAAAATCATAGGTTATAGGTCAAACTTTGGTGAAACTTATGAAAGTGATCGTTTTCCATCATAAAAACAACATTTAATGATCATTTTTCTAAAAATACTTACACTTTGAGTTAAACCATGAAATTTTTATGTGTTAACATATTCATAAGAAATATCATTTTTTCAGAACATGAACTTTCAATTTAAAGTTCAAGATGGTTTTTAATTATCCAACCCAAAACAGCCCCCGGTTGCACTCCGACGACGTAGATTCAGTTTTTAAGATGTTCTTTGTAAAACCAAGTTATATCTTGTTAGGTTAGCATATATCATTATGATATATTACAGGTCTTGAAGTGTTTTAAAAGTCAAGTTAGAAGTATCTATTTAGTTTGCGAACAAGTTTGAAATCATTCAAACTATGTTCTTGTTGTTAAAATTTTATACCACAAAATAAGATAGCTATATGAATATGAATTGAATAAGATTATGAACAAGGTTACTACCTCAAGTTACTTGGACAAAGTTACTTCAAAAGATAAGAAATAATCTTGGAATCAAAGAGTGGTGGAGTTAGATCAAAAGGTTGGAAGTAAACTTCTTCAAATGGGTGGTTATTTTGATATGTTCTTGAAAGAGTTTTCTTATGGTGTTTAAGGCTTGTAATTGAAGCTAAATGATGGGGAAAATGCTTGGAGATAATCAAATATGAAGTTAGGAGTATTTTGAGAGAGAAATGAGGGTGTAGGTATGAGAAAATGGAGTGAAGAAATGGTGTTCATTTATAAAAACGTTTTTAGTTTGTAAAGAAAGAAAAGGATTCCTAATTTTATTTTCTTACTAATAATTCATACTACTTGACAAATTCTAGTTACCTCATATCTAGGGCAGTAATAATGTTGATTAGGATGTTGATTTGATATGTATATACCAATAGTAAATACGTATAGAAGCTGGGTATGATACGGGTACATATACCCTAGATATACGTATAGAAATCTTGAGGAAACGGAACGAGAATTCAAATATAGCTATCTTTTGTGAATATACTTATATTGTTTTATGTATTTAAGTCCTTAAAAAGTGATTAAATACATTATATATACGATACATGTATAAGCATTATAGATTATAAGTATATATATCAAAGAATGTTACGTATAGTTATCGTTTTGAAAACTTATGTTAGTAGTTTCAAAATATACTTATAACTCATTGTCATTAGTACACAATGAGATGTTAAACCATCCTTAGATCATGTTAAATATATATAAATACATATATATACACAAACATATAATTATCGTATGTTATATAGTTCGTGATATCATCGGTCATATTGGACGGTCAAACATTGTGTAAAACTCTTTTCAAAAACACAAGTCTCAACAATTTGGATTGCTTATCATGTTGGTATGGTTTAATTTATGTAAATATTAATCTCATAAGTATAATTTGGTCGGAAAATTCCGGGTCGTTACAACTACAAAGTCGACTATAATACAATACAATACATAGGGGGCTAGTGCGTGCGTGCAATGCAAAATCATCCCGCCGATGGTAGTTAAAACGGGAGCTAATGCGTACGCAATGCAAAATCATCTCTCCGTTAACTACTAAATCGAACCTCTGAATCTAAATAATTCTATCATAGAATGTAGTTTTGAATATTTGTGTCTATTTCGTCAATCATTTATAAAAGTAGTTCATGTATTCTCAATTCAAAAATATATCTTAAAAGCATTTAGGAAACAGTTATAAAAACAGCGCATGTATTCTCAGTCCCAAAAATGTAAAGAGTAAAAGGGAATCAAATGAACTCACCATATTATATTTCGTAGTAAAAATACATATAACGTCATTGAACATGTGCAAGGTTGGCCTCGGATTTACGAACCTAAATTAATTATATATATTCATATGTTGGTCAATATTTGTTTAACAAATTAGGTCAAGTCATAGTGTACCACAATCCTAATGCTCGAGACGAATATGCAAAAGTCAACAAAAGTCAATTTGACTCAAAATAATTTTCAAAATTTATACATGATTATTATATAGTTTAAATATTGTCGTTTTATATTTTTTAAATATTTTTTAAAAGATTTAATAGAGTAAATAATATAATTTATTTATTATTCAAATTTATATAATAAAAATATGCTTTTATATATCTTACGTAATAGAATTTATAAAGTTCATTTATTATCATAAAAATAATATGATAGGTAGTATTAATGTAATTATATTACACGTAGTAAAATATCTTTGTATTACATATTTATTTGATAAAATAACATTGATAATAATAAGTAAAAGTTGTATTATTTTGTAATGATAATTATTATTATTCTATTAATAAAAATTTCAATATTTATATTTACTAAAAATGATATTATGATAAAGTGATAATTCTAATTATGATAACTTTAATATTTACGATACTTTTTGATATTAACTTTAAAATAATAATTTTATTTAAATGATAATAATAATGACATTTCATAATAACAATGACATTTCTATTAAAATGATATTTTTTTTTGTTAAAATGATAGTTTTAATAATAACGATACTTTTAATAATAGTATTATAATAAGAACGATAATTTTATCTAAATTCATATCTTACAATATTTTAATTTCATCATGATACTCATACTCATTATTTCCTAATTGATTCATTTAATAGCTTTTAATCATCTTTTATATCGCGTTCATTTTAATGATAATAATAGTAATTATAATAACTAGGTGTTACTAATATTAGTTTTTTTTAATTATAAGAATATTAATGATAATAAATATTATGATGATAATAATAATAACTATCTTACTTATAATAATAATAATAATAATAATAATAATAATAATAATAATACTAATTATAACTTTAACGAGAATAATGATAGTAATAATAAAATAATAATTTTTAATGATAATACATTTTATTGATAATGATAATAATAATAATAACAATAATAATAATAATAATAATAATAATAATAATAATTAGATAAAAACTTAGAACGATGACAATAACGACGATAATAATAATCATTAATAATAATACAAAAATTCAATTGACTATAACTTCTAATCCGTTCATCGAAACCATTCGATATCTAAATGAAAAGTTCCTAATTTTTCGCTAGCTTTCCAACGACATGCATATCTTATACCTTATCTCAACCGCATATGTAACTAATTCAAGATTCAACATAACCTATCTAATAGCAATATCAAAAGTACAAGCATGCATAATCCTATATACTCGAGCACTAGTCAGGGATACATTATTAATATGTAAAAATTAAATTATGAGTGCTTCCGTATCAATATTGAGATTCAATATTGCAGGAAAGGTACGTAGATGCAACGGAGATGATAAACACTAGGTTGACCTCCCGAGCATACCCATGATCCATACCCATAACCTTCATAGCTATAACCCATAATTTCTTTAGCCCTATCCTACTCGCAACTCAGTTTCAAAAATTACTCGAACAGCTCTCTGTCGTAGTATTTTATGTATAAATACTACTAATAATAATACTCCTAACTATAATATTAGTCTTAATAATAATAATAAAAATAATATAAATATAAATATATACGGAGTAATATGAAGGTCAGAGGAAAAGTGTGCACAAATGAACCAAACTCGTCGAAATTTAAAGACTTGTGCCACCAGCTCCACCCATGTGATCGCATGGTTTTGACGTGGCTAGTCTATTCAATCGCATGGTACACTCAGCCAGCTCACATCCCATTTAAATGGCTGCCGACACTCGTTTATTATTTATTTAATATATATTTATTTAATTTATATAATTAATTATATATTATATTATATTTACGTACATAGTTAATTTGTAATTTTTGTTTCAAAGTCTCGTACGTTGTCACTCGACTAGTGTCTCGGTTTCGGTTTCTCGAATGCATGTTTCTACGCTTAGAAAACTAGCCTTTTACGTTTAGTGACTCGCACCATTATCAAAATTTAGTTTTAGTTATTGATAAATTATTTTACAAAAAATGTAACTTACGTAATTGAGTGTTGTGGTCATTTGCTTCTATAAATCAGTGGCTCGTTGTTTATCAAAATATATAATTTTAAATCAGGACGTTTTATGACTAAGTTAAAATATATATATTTTTATTTAGAATTGTAAATTTGTACAATATATATATGTTTGTAATATTATCTAATGATATAGTATTTAGTCTTTCAAAATCAATTACATTTCAAAGTTCGTTTTATATAATATAACCCATTTTAAATAATTGATAGTGCTCCAAATGAACATATATTTAGTAGCAATATCCTCCCAATATGTAAATTATTTAGTTGTAATTGTCCTATTTTAAGTTGTAATCGTTTATATTAAATAAATGCGAAGACAAAAGGCGAAAACGAAGATTTGAAGACGCAAACGTCCAAAAAGCTCAAATGTACAAGATACAATCCAAGTGGTTCAAATTATTGATGAAGAACGTCTAAAAAAGACAAGAGTACAAGTTACAAAACGCAAAGTACAAGATATTAAATTGTACGCAAGGACGTTCGAAAATCCGGAACCGGGACATGAGTCAACTATCAACGCCCGACGCAACGGACTAAAAATTACAAGTCTACTATGCACAAGAATATAATATAATATATAAATAATTATATTAATTATTTATATTTTATATTTATATATATAAAACGTCGGCAAAGAAGATCCAAAAGGGTGTGAGCTGTATCCCATTTCCCCACGACTCGCGGAGTTCACAGGCACAAAGTGCCGCGACTCGCGGAACACACAAATTTCAGAATGCCTATAAAAGGTCACGAATTCTGCGAGTTTAAATAAAATAATAATAATAATAATACTTTGTAATAAATAATAAATATATATATATATATATATATAGTATAGGGTAGTTTTATATTAGATTAGTTCGGGTTATGTAAAGGTTATTTTACGGGTTTTTGAAGTCGAAATTCTGTCCGTGTAACACTACACGATAAATACTCAATGTAAGTTATGTTCTCCTTTTTAAATTAATGTCTCGTACTTAAGTTATTATTATGCTTATTTAATACCGAAGTAATCATGATGTTGGGCTAAAAATATTAAAATTGGGTAATTGGGCTTTGTACCATAATTGGGGTTTGGATAAAAGAACGACACTTGTGGAAATTAGACTATGGGCTATTAATGGGTTTTATATTAACTAAACAACACCTTGTTAATTTAATATACAAACTTATAATTTGACGTATTTATATATAACCACATACGCTTGACTGGGTACGGTGGGCGGGATATCTATAAATACCAAAAATTATTCATTTTACCGGACACGGAACTAGATTAATAGTTAATAGACTTGTTGAAACAGGGGTGAATTACATTCAAGGGTAATTGGTGTAATTGTTAACAAAGTAGTAAAACCTTGGTTTACACGCAGTCGATAACCTGGTGTATTCATTAAACAAAGTATTAAAACCTTGTTACAATTCGAATCCCCAATTAGTTGGAATATTTGACTTCGGGAATAAGAATAATTTGACGAAGGCTTTCGCTCTTTATATTTATGACTGATGGACTATTATGGACAAATCCGTATGGACATATTAAATAATCCAGGACAAAGGACAATTAACCCATGGGCATAAAACTAAAATCAACACGTCAAACATCATGATTATGGAAGTTTAAATAAGCATAATTCCTTTATTTTCATATTTAATTGCACTTCTAATTATTGTACTTTTATTTATTGTTATTGTATTTAATTGCACTTTTAATTATCGTACTTTTTAATTATCGCACTTTTATTTATCGAAATTTCATTATCGTTATTTATTTTACGTTTTAAATTAAGTTATATTTATTTTACATTCGGTTTTAACTGCGACTAAAGTTTTAAAATCGACAAACCGGTCATTAAACGGTAAAACCCCCTTTTATATATTATTAATATAATATATTTTGTACAAATATAATTGTTTAAAAATATAGTGTGCAATAAGCCCGCTCCTCGTGGAACGAACCGGACTTACTAAAAACTACACTACTGTATGATTAGGTACACTGCCTATAGTGTTGTAGCAAGGTTTAGGTATATCCCATTTGTAAATAAATAATTAAAACTTGTGTAATTTGTAACGTATTTCGTAGTAAAATATAGTACTATCACGTACCCCCACGCTACCACATCAAGTTTTTGGCGCCGCTGCCGGGGAACTCGGCGAAACGCTATATTTTTAATTTATTTTTGTATAAATATATTTATATATATTTTTAGAAAAACAATGTAAAATTTTAAAAAAAAAAAAACGTTTTTCAAACTCCACGACTCGCGGAGTTTGCAGGCTTAAAACTCCACGACTCGCGGAGCCACCCTGACAGGCGCACCCAGGAACCCTACTTCGCATTTATTACAGAATAATATTAATTATTATTATTTTAAAACCCTAATTAGGTTTAATTAATTTAATATTTAATTTTTAGTTTTAATTAAATTTGTAATAATTACTTTTAATTAGTTTTATTATATATAAAAATTAATACTTTTATAAAATAAAAATATAAAAATAATATTTTTATAAAAATTGTACTTTTTACAACTTTAAGTTTATTTTTATATTTTGTATTTTTTTAGTGTAATATTTGTATCTTTATTGTTCGTAGCTAGTTTTAAGTTCTAGTATTTTGCCATAGCTTATTTTTATTTTTAGATTTTTAGGCTTTGCCGTTAAATCCCTTAAGTGCTATTTCTTTAGACTAAGATTTAGGTGCTTTAGAATTTTGCGACGATTTTAAAATTTTAGTGCCTTTTAAGTCACGACTCGCTACTTTCTTATTTTTATTTTTCGACGTTTTTTGACGCGCATTCTTTTTCTTTCTTATTTCTCGACGCTTTAGTTTTTAGGACTTAGAAATTTTCTCTATTTCTTATCTAATATCTCAAACGGAAAGAAAAATTATTTAAGTGGTTAAATTAATGGACGTTGACAATTTTCTGCTTCGTAGTAATAGTTGGATTTGTTAGTGGCTGAGTTGTGAGCTTTCGATTTAAATGGTTCTGGCTCCCTGCTGCATCTTTTGGCTATTCGAAACGTGGGCAAAAGCAGAAAAGTCTATTAATTGGACAACTTATATAAGTTTTTCTATTTTTATAACTAATAGGATAATTAGTAAATGCACCACATTGTAGCTAAAATTTGGCCATCGCAATAAAATGGAAAATTTTGAAAACAAGGCTATGGAAACTCTTTTTGATATCCAAAATCAATTAAATCAATACTCTCAAACGGGTGTTGATGATAATTCGTTCGGTCAATCTTGGATCACGAATGACGAAACAATAACTGGTTGTGAAATCTGTGGAGATTATCACTCAACATGGGAATGTTATTATTACGTTCCTATAGAAAATTACGCACCCACGGAACCTGAATGGAATGATTATGAAGAATACAATTCAAATTGGGATTATTCCCAAGAATATTTCCAAACTCAACAACCAGCAGACGAGGAAAATTACGTGTCTGAAAATTTATTAAAAATATGAAAATCAAACTCGAAGAACTCAATGCTCAAAATGAACAAATGAGAGAGTTTGTAAACCGGCAAGCTGAAACTCTATCAGACTACACACCTGTTGATCTGAGGATTCGTGTGCAAGAAAATCTCATATCATCGAATTTTGATGAATTCGAGAGCTCCGAAATCACCAACTATCCCGATGATACTTTTTATTCAGTCTTACCAATTTCACAACATATCGACACATTAGCCTCTACCGACAAAATCATCGATCCATCAATGGATAAAGAAGAAGTAAGGGTGACAAATTGGTACTCTTGGGAATACGATAACGTTGAAAATTTTACCCCCGAGGCCAAACCGAACTTCACCATTCCACAACCTTCCAACCCAATATTCTCAATAGACGAGTCATCCACCGAAAATGAACTACGAGATGTAATAGATAATGACACCTCAAATTTCACCCAATTGGGTAATAGAGGTGAAAACTTTGATCCTGAGAATAAAAGGAAGGAAATATTAGGAATTGTCCACCCTATAGAAATAAGTATGTCGGTGTATATCGATCCATTTGACAAAAAACCAGAAAAGAGACATATCCATTTACTAAAAGCTACACTTAAAAAAGAATTAAGTAGTGACAATCGGGCGAGTCTAAACTTTAAACCCATTGATATATTATACACCACCCGAGATGTAAATAACTGGCTCACTACTCTAATTCGTGGAACTCATTCTACCGACTTCACATGTCGTCAGCTAAGTGTGGGGAAGTCTAACCCCACTTAACGTTAAATTAGGGGTTCGGGTTAGTGCATAACTCGTTAATAAAAATGCATGATAATTTAGGGTAAAATATGTATATTCAAAGATTAGCAAATAGTTCAGAAAAGCAACCGTTTTTGAAGAAAAATATGTGTGATAAAACAAGAAGGAATGAACGATGAGGCGCGCCATCTATCATTTGACGAGCTTTGTAATTACAAACTGGGTATTTTCAATCACTTTTCTACACTAATCACCCTCATGAATTTATAATTAGAGTCTGATTTCATGCAAATGAGGGCATTGCATGATCTCAAGTGTGGGGAAGGGTTATAAATTCTCTCGGGTTTATACGCCAAATTTTATGAAAATTTGAAAAATTTTCAACTAAATGAATTTAAAATCATGTTTATATATATTTATGAACGGTGAAAATTAGGTGTTAATACCGAAATTATCGTTACCTCGGAAAGGACATAAATTGAGAAACACCCTAAAACGCTTGAATTTATTTATTTAAGAATAAAAAGGCAAAGAAAGAAACTAAGTGTGGGGAGAATGTACCTAGTTATTCAATTAAAAACTATCTAGCACATGTTTCTGTAAAGTTTATTGCAGGTGCTTTTGTTTTGGACTAAATTAACTATTTTACCCGATGAAAGAAAAGAAAAGATGGATCTACACGATGAATCAATTCCATCATTAAAAGGAAGTAAAGTCTTCCGAAAAAGACACGCGCTTCTTGATTTAGGTCAAGAAGTTGTCGTCCAGACCAGCTGTAGGTTGACGAAAAATCTAAAAAAGTCATCACTAAAATCAGCAGGAAATCCACGGACCTCAGCATCAAACAGGGTCGCCAAGTGGTCAGATTTATCCTAACCATGAGAAGGATTTATCTCGTACAATGGGGGGACACTGTGCAAATTAGCTTGATAAGACTAATGAATCAGATCCCCAAAAAGGATAATCTCCTTAAAGATTAAAAATCAGCTTTTAAGCCTGATATTACTCAATCCTTGTGATTGACCTTAAAGATTGAGAATTACAAACTCATGGAATTCAATGATATCTAAACTCGAGCTTGAACGAGAAAATATTTTGATCAAAATTACAAACCGATTTGTTTTCTAAAAACCTATTTTCAATGCGTTCATTACCATTGAACGTAAAATCCTAGGAATTCACCTGGAATTCATTAGGTCACCTGAACCAAATCGGGTGTCAACCGTAAGAACGGTGGTTGCATAGCATGGTCAAAGACAGGACCTTGTGCCAGACCGAAAAAATTATAGGATGATCTTTACTATTGCTCCTACAAAGGATAGTAATTGCGTCCGACACGTTATAGACCATAATCAAAAGCAAGTCACGGGACATTGCCTTAACAGTTGCTTGTTCATCGCTTTCCTTTACAACTGGACGGTAGTTTACCGAAAGGTAATATACGGGACAAGTAAACTGGACGTGTTGCTTTCCTAATACAAGGTTAGCAATTAGGTGACACAAAACCATAAGTTTTGAGCTAAAATTTTCAAATCTGAAACCCACAAAACCCACAAAAATATTTTGCAACACCGGTGAAGGGTTATTCCGGAAAACTTATCTAGGGTAAAAGCTAGATTAAATTTTCAAAAAGATCAAATGTTTCCTTAAGGATCTTCATTTTCATAGTCACGTGGGACTGTAAACCACATCGTTACTATCATTGTTTATACCGCCGTATCAAAATCACTGATGTATAAAGTGTGAAGAATAAAGAAGTGATTCGTGTGATTTAATTTCAAGTTCTGTATTGCTTGAGGACAAGCAACGTTCAAGTGTGGGGATATTTGATAGTGCTCCAAATGAACATATATTTAGTAGCAATATCCTCCCAATATGTAAATTATTTAGTTGTAATTGTCCTATTTTAAGTTGTAATCGTTTATATTAAATAAGTGCAAAGACAAAAGGCGAAAACGAAGATTTGAAGAAGCAAACGTCCAAAAAGCTCAAATGTACAAGATACAATCCAAGTGGTTCAAATTATTGATGAAGAACGTCTAAAAAAGACAAGAGTACAAGTTACAAAACGCAAAGTACAAGATATTAAATTGTACGCAAGGACGTTCGAAAATCCGGAACCGGGACATGAGTCAACTAGCAACGCCCGTCGCAACGGACTAAAAATTACAAGTCTACTATGCACAAGAATATAATATAATATATAAATAATTATATTAATTATTTATATTTTATATTTATATATATAAAACGTCGGCAAAGAAGATCCAAAAGGGTGTGAGCTGTATCCCATTTCCCCGAGACTCGCGGAGTTCACAGGCACAAAGTGCCGCGACTCGCGGAACACACAAATTTCAGAATGCCTATAAAAGGTCACGAATTCTGCGAGTTTAAATAAAAAATAATAATAATAATACTCTGTAATAAATAATAAATAAATATATATATATAATATATATATATATATATATATATATATATATATATATATATATATATATATATATATATATATATATATATATATATATATATATATATATATATATAGTATAGGGTAGTTTTATATTAGATTAGTTCGGGTTATGTAAAGGTTATTTTACGGGTTTTTGAAGTCGAAATTCTGTCCGTGTAACACTACGCGATAAATACTCAATGTAAGTTATGTTCTTCTTTTTAAATTATTGTCTCGTACTTAAGTTATTATTATGCTTATTTAATACCGAAGTAATCATGATGTTGGGCTAAAAATATTAAAATTGGGTAATTGGGCTTTGTACCATAATTGGGGTTTGGATAAAAGAACGACACTTGTGGAAATTAGACTATGGGCTATTAATGAGTTTTATATTAACTAAACAACACCTTGTTAATTTAATATACAAACTTATAATATGACATATTTATATATAACCACATACGCTTGACTGGGTACGGTGGGCGGGATATCTATAAATACCAATAATTATTCATTTTACCGGAAACGGAACTGGATTAATAGTTAATAGACTTGTTGAAACAGGGGTGAATTACATTCAAGGGTAATTGGTGTAATTGTTAACAAAGTAGTAAAACCTTGGTTTACACGCAGTCGATAACCTGGTGTATTCATTAAACAAAGTATTAAAACCTTGTTACAATTCGAATCCCCAATTAGTTGGAATATTTGACTTCGGGAATAAGAATAATTTGACAAAGGCTTTCGCTCTTTATATTTATGACTGATGGACTATTATGGACAAATCCGTATGGACATATTAAATAATCCAGGACAAAGGACAATTAACCCATGGGCATAAAACTAAAATCAACACGTCAAACATCATGATTATGGAAGTTTAAATAAGCATAATTCCTTTATTTTCATATTTAATTGCACTTCTAATTATTGCACTTTTATTTATTGTTATTGTATTTAATTGCCATTTTAATTATCGTACTTTTTAATTATCGCACTTTTATTTATCGAAATTTCATTATCGTTATTTATTTTACGTTTTAAATTAAGTTATATTTATTTTACATTCGGTTTTAACTGCGACTAAAGTTTTAAAATCGACAAACCGGTCATTAAACGGTAAAAACCCCCTTTTATATATTATTAATATAATATATTTTGTACAAATATAATTGTTTAAAAATATAGTGTGCAATAAGCCCGCTCCCTGTGGAACGAACCGGACTTACTAAAAACTACACTACTGTACGATTAGGTACACTGCCTATAGAGTTGTAGCAAGGTTTAGGTATATCCCATTTGTAAATAAATAATTAAAACTTGTGTAATTTGTAACTTATTTCGTAGTAAAATATAGTACTATCACGTACCCCCACGCTACCACATCAATAATAGTAGTCATTTTACCAAATAATGTTTTTAATATAAAAACTAACTAGTTGATTTATCAAAGGACACGAGTTAATGATAGTAAAGTACACTTTTGAAATTTAAACAGAAATGATTACTAACTTTTTGACTAACTCTCGTTAATGATACTTTTGTAAATCACTTTTACCAAATATTTTGGATACCGTTAAAAAAAGAAAGGTTTCCTAAATCAAAGTGGACCTCTCAACACAGACTCGTAATCATACAATGTATCTGATAAATCAATCATTTGATATTATCATCTAATTCCGTCGATAAACATATTGAAACAAATACGTTCATGTAAAGTATTATACGTTTAATACTTTGTTAATATTTTCAATTTATAATATATATATATATATATGTATATATGTATATATGTATATGTATATATATGTATATGTATATATATATATATATACACACACATATATAATCATATCCATTATTGGTTCGTGAATCGTCAAAACTTGGTCGAGGTTAATTGAATGTATGAATACAGTTTAAAATTATTAACAAACTTTGCTAATTGTGTCGGAATAATGTAAAGATTAAAGTTTAAATTTGGTCAAAAATTTCCGGGTCGTCACAACTAGCATTCGTTCTTGCACATGTTACTTTGTGAAGTACAATTTATTATTCGTGCAACCAAGGTGAGATCATAGTCCCACCTTTTCAACAACTCTTAGTTTTAAACTATGGGATGAGAAACATATACGTATCATACTTTTTTTGCTTTGAACACAAGTACGAAAACAAACATTCCACAGCGAGTTAGAACAAAAAGCCTCAATTCAATTATCATTAGTTACACTTGCAGGGTGTAAACGTGAACTTATGTTATGTGATCACATTGGGCTTGACGAGCCCTCATTCGGACGGTTCGCTACCGTTAGCGGATGAAATATATTTTCGAGTATAGTGTATGTTCTAACACTACGTAACAGGGTACAAAACAGTTAAGTTTGATAATTGGGTGCTCGATAACATACTTTTAGAATACAAACGATTTGGATAATTAACTATATTAAATCTTGTGGTTCAAAGACAACGTTACTTTTACACCTATGATTTCACCAACGTTTTTCGTTGACAGTTTTCTATATGTTTTCTCAGGTCCTTGAACGCTAGGTGATACATGCTTCCGCACATTATTTTTGATACTTGCTTGGATGTCGAGTATACATGCATACGTGGAGCATCTTTTGACTTAACTTAATTTGTGTCACATAGGTTTCAATTGTACTTAAAACGTTGTAACCTGTTTGGTCGTCGAACTACTTTGTAAACTTTGAAACATCTTTATAATTGAAATGAATGCGACATATTTTGGTCAAACGTTGTTTTAAAGACTTATGACCATGTAATGGGACCTAAGTAGACGGTGCCGTCAATGACAATTTTGTCGGGTCACTACAGATGGTATCAGAGCGTTGGTTGTAGGGATTTAGAGTTCATTGGTGTCAACCCCGAGTCGTAGGGTACATTAGTGAGTCTAGACTACAACCGGCATATAGACTTGAAGTAGGAATTACTTGACTACTTGTGCATTTATACTCGAACTCTTCTATTCATATCTAACTTATATTCCACCTTAATCTCACGTTGTTTAAATTGATTGACACGCCACCTTGACTTAGTGAAATAATGTCGAATGCACATATGAATTAAGGTAATATAATTTTCGGGATTATATTACGGTGACTCATATGAACGTTCCGACATTATGACATAAAGAATTTAAGGCGAGTCAAGGAAAATTTTCTCTTTATCCTTATTCCATATCACGGTTAGTATTATTGAAAATACTAATCAACGATATTCTTGTGTTTTGAAGGAACAATGCCTCCTCGCCGTGTACCACACCATGAAACGCCCGAACAAGCTCTACAACGAATGATAGCCACCGCCGTGGATGCGGCCATGGCTGGTCACTCTTCCAACAACAATAACAATAACAACAACCACAACAACAACAACAACAACAACAACAACAACAACAACAATGGAGCCGGTAACTCAAATGAGGGATGCTCCTATAAAGCTTTCATGGGATGCAAACCTCACACCTTCGATGGAACCGGGGGACCGGTTGTGCCAACAGAAAACTATTGAGTGCCGACAAATTTTATCGGGGGTGTACGTTAAACTTAATGGTTAAAGAGTTCGAAATTTACTTGATACATATAGAACTAGGGAGCTTTGATGTAATCATTGGTATGGATTGGCTAGCCAAAACAAAATCTCACATTCTTTGCGATCTTAAAGCGATTCAAATTCCTATCGAGAATGGTGAACCCTTGATTGTCTATGGCGATAAGAGTTGCACCGGACTCAACCTCGTCTCGTGCCTTAAAGTTGAAAAGTACCTTCGTAAAGGTTGTTTCGCAATTCTAGCCCACGTTAAGAAAGTTGAAACCGACAAGAAGCATATCGATGATGTGCCAATTGTTAGTGACTTTTCTGATGTATTTCCCGACGAATTGCCGGGACTTCTACCTCATCGACAGGTTGAATTTCAAATCGATCTTATTCCGGGAGTCGCACCCGTAGCACGTGCACCATATAGACTTGCTCCATCCAAAATGCAAGAATTACAAAGTCAAATTCAAGAACTACTTGACCGTGGTTTTATCTAACCTAGCCATTCACCATGGGGCGCTCCGATTTTATTCGTTAAGAAGAAAGATGGATCCCTACGAATGTGTATCGACTATCATGAACTAAACAAATTGACAGTTAAGAACCGATATCCTCTTCCATGCATCGATGACCTCTTTGATCAACTACAAGGATCTCGTGTATATTCAAAAATCGATCTCCGCTCGAGTTATCATCAATTAAGGGTTAAGGGGGAAGATGTCTCCAAAACCGCTTTCCGGACTCGTTATGGTGGTTATGAATTTCTTGTAATGCCATTTGGTCTCAAAAATGTACCGGCAGTGTTCATGGATCTTATGAACCGCGTGTACAAACCATACCTTGACAAATTCGTTATCGTGTTCATCGATGATATTTTGGTCTATTCTAAAAGCGAAGAAGAACACGAACAACACCTTCGACTTGTGCTCGAACTCTTGAGACAAGAACAACTCTATGCCAAATTCTCCAAATGTGAATTTTGCTTGAAGGAAGTTCAATTTCTCGGTCATATCGTAAGCGACCAAGGTATTAAGGTCGATCCCGTAAAAATCGAAGCCATTAGCAAATGGGAGACCCCTACTACTCCTACTCACATTCGTCAATTCTTGGATCTCGCCAGGTACTATCGTAGATTCATCAAAAACTTTTCTTTAGTTGCACGTCCTCTAACCGCGTTAACTCACAAGGGAAAGAAATTCCTTTGGGCGACCGAACAAGAATCCGCGTTTCAAATCTTGAAGACAAAGCTAACCACCGCTCCTATCTTGTCTTTTCTCGAAGGCAATGATGATTTTGTTGTATATTGCGATGCCTCGAAACATGGTTTTGGGTGTGTATTGATGCAACAAAAGAAAGTCATTGCTTATGCCTCTCGATAACTGAAAATTCATGAACGGAACTACATGACACATGATCTCGAACTCGGAGTCGTTGTCTTTACACTCAAAATATGGAGACACTATCTTTATGGAACCAAGAGTACTATCTTCACCGGCCACAAAAGCCTTCAACACATCTTCGATCAAAAGCAACTCAACATGAGACAACGCCGGTGGATTGAAACCTTAAACGATTACGATTGTGAGCTTCGTTACCACCCCGAAAAGGCAAACATAGTAGCCGATGCCTTAAGTCGAAAAGAAAGAGCGGTGCCTCTTCGTCTCTGAGCTTTAAACATCACCATCCACACCAACCTCAATAGTCAAATTCGTGTAGCCCAAGAAGAGGCTCTCAAGGATGAAAACATCTCTCTCGAACACTTGAACGTCCTCACCTCTCGATTCGAAGTTAAAGAAACCGGACTCCGATATTTCGCCGGAAGAATTTGGGTACCTAGTTATGGGGACCTACGAAGCCTTATTTTAGACGAAGCCCATAAGTCAAGATATTCGATTCACCCCGGTGCCAATAAGATGTACCAAGACCTCAAGGAACAATATTGGTGGCCGAACATTAAAAGGGACGTCGCTACTTATGTTGGAAAATGCCTAACTTTCTCCAAGGTCAAAGCCGAACATCAAAGACCGTCCGGACTACTTCAACAACCCGAAATTCCGCAATGAAAGTGGGAAAGGATAACGATGGATTTTATCACCAAACTACCAAAGACGGTGGGCGGTTACGATACTATTTGGGTTATTGTTGACCGTCTCACCAAATCCGCGCACTTCCTAGCCATGAAGGAAACCGACAACATGGAAAAACTTGCACAACTTTACATTAAAGAGATCGTAGCCCGTCACGGTGTGCCTTTATCGATTATTTTTGACCGAGATGGCCGTTTTGTTTCTAGATTTTGGCGTACTTTATAAGAAGCGTTGGGAATGCGTTTAGACATGAGCACCGCATATTGCCCACAAACCGACGGACAAAGCGAACGCACAATTCAAACCTTAGAAGACATGCTACGATCTTGTGTTATCGATTTCGGAAAAGTTTGGGACAAGCACTTGCCTCTCGCCGAATTCTCCTACAACAATAGTTATCATGCGAGTATCAACGCCGCACCTTTCGAAGCTTTGTATGGCCGAAAATGTCGTTCTCCTCTTTGTTGGGCCGAGGTAGGCGACACACAAATCACCGGACCCGAACTCATTCATGAAACAACCGAGAAGATCGTTTAAATCCGAGATAGGTTTAGGACGGCCCGAAGTCGTCAAAAGAGCTATACTGACAAAAGACGCAACGACCTCGAATTTCAAGTCGGTGACCGCGTAATATTAAAAGTCGCACCTTGGAAAGGTGTAATCCGTTTCGGGAAACGCGGGAAGCTAAATCCGCGATATATTGGTCCTTTCAAAATCTTGGAGCGTGTTGGAACCATTGCTTATCGTTTAGATCTTCCGCCTCAACTGAGCTCCGTTCATCCTACTTATCCCGCCATTTTTCGTTTACTTTCCGTTAATTATTTTAAAGTCCGTTATATAATTATAACATCTTCCGTTAATGAGCGTTTTTAAAATATATCGTTTAGGTAATTCACACACCCGCTTCAAACTTGAGGGACCAATGTTGTCATTTGACCAAACTCATGACTAGGTCAAAGAGTCAACATCCACCTCCTCCATTCATTATCCATTTCCTTTTTCCATTTTTCTTAATACTTTCATCTTTTTCTCTTAAACACAAAATCAAAGATTCATCATCCATTTTCAATCTAGCAATCAAACATCCAAACAAATTACATATTTGGAATCCTTGCATCTTCCTCTACAATTCCATACCAATTTCATCAAGTTTGGGTAACTTTCTAAAATCACCAGATTCTTTGTTCTTGATGTTTTTAACTTATAAAAGTGTTAATTAGTGTCTATGGCTCAAGTCTAACATGAATATATGATTTGTATGCTTGTTCTTGTCATTTTGTTGTAACTAGCTTAAACTTGAAATGGGTGTGTTTGATTTTGAGATTTGGGTGCTTAAATGTTGTTAGATGTTAAAAGTGCAAGTATTAAATGTGTTACTAGCATCACTAGCTTCATTTTGGTGTGTAGGTTGATTAAGAACACCTCATTAACATGATTATTGATTTTGTGATTTTGGGTTAGGGTTTGATAGAATTAAAATGGAATTTAAATGCATTGAATGCTTTGCAAGGTTAGTTGTAGGTGTATATTAGCATTGTATGCAAGATTACCTACGAAACGGCGTATTATATGTATGCATTTAATTCCCGAATCATAAATGTGCAATTATGAACTTAAAAGCATTAATGGTGAACATTTAATGAGCTTTCAACTTGGTTTTGTATATTGTAAATGATATTTTGATTGATGAAAGGTGTTTAGTTGTATTCCTCATTAAATTACCTTTCCAACGGTGTATGGCATGCATTTTGAATGTTTTCGGTTCATGAGTTATGTTTGTTTGATGTTTGGTTCGAGACTTAACAAAATTTCAGCAAACATCACCTTTTAGGTAGTAATGCGCGCCGCGCATTCTTGCGCGCGCCGTGCAATTTGGAGGATGCAGATGCTTGACCCCTGGAAATTATTTCTGACCTGGTTGCACGCTTTAATGCGCGCCGCGCACATCCCCTGTCCCAAATTTTTATTATTTTATTTCATTTCTTCTTTTACTCGCAACTTCGATTAACATGAGTTTTGGCCATCATGCTTATATATGATTTCTCATCATAGGAAATTTGTCGGATACCCGACTCGACCCCGTTGACTTTGGCTCGACCAAAGTTGACTTTTATTCAAACTTAACCAAATGCTTATGCGATCGTTCTAACGTACTTTTATACTTGTATATTGCATGAAACTTGACAATTTGACTCACATGCTATATTAATCGAGTCGTAACGAGCCATAGGACTAATTGAAAACTTTGTCCGACCGTGTTTACCGATATTGATACAAACCTATTTGTTTAGGTCAAGACTAGCATTCGTTCTTGCACATGTTACTTTGTGAAGTACAATTTATTATTCATGCAACCAAGGTGAGATCATAGTCCCACCTTTTCAACAACTCTTACTTTTAAACTATGGGATGAGAAACATATACGTATCATACTTTTTTTGCTTTGAACACAAGTACGAAAACAAACATTCCACAGCGAGTTAGAACAAAAAGCCTCAATTCAATTATCATTAGTTACACTTGCAGGGTGTAAACGTGAACTTATGTTATGTGATCACATTGGGCTTGACGAGCTTTTCCATGTTTATATATATTAAATGAAATTGTTATTTACATGATTAAGTGTTTCCAACATGTTAAACAATCAAACTTGTTAAGACTTGATTAATTGAAATTGGTTTCATATAGATAATTGACCACCCAAGTTGACCGGTGATTCACGAACGTTAAAACTTGTAAAAACTATATGATAACATATATATGATTATATATATAGTTAACATGATATTATGATAAGTAAGTATCTCATTAGGTATTTTAACAATGAGTTATATACATAAAATTGAGTTTATTGAATTAAAAAACTCGAAACGATATATATAACGATTATCGTTATAACAACGTCTTACTAAATACATATGAATCATATTAAGATATTGATACACTATGTTTAATCATGATAAATGATAAGTAAACATGTCATTAAGTGTATTAAAAATGAACTACATATGTAAAAATAAGACTACTAACTTAATGATTTCGAAACGAGACATATATGTAATGATTATCGTTGTAACAACATTTAACTGTATATATATCATACTAAGATATATTAATATATAATAATATCATGATAATGTAATAATTTACAATCTCTTTAGATATAATAAACAATGGGTTAATAACATTTAACAAGATCGTTAACCTAAAGGTTTCAAAACAACATTTACATGTAACGACTAACGATGACTTAACAACTCAGTTAAAATGTATATACATGTAGTGTTTTAATATGTATTCTTACACTTTTGAAATACTTCAAGACACTTATTAAAATACTTCTACTTAACAAAAATTCTTACAATTACATCCTCGTTCAGTTTCATCAATAATTCTACTCGAATGCACCCGTATTCGTACTCGTACAATACACAGCTTTTAGATATATGTACTATTGGTATATACACTCTAATTATCAGCTCTTAGCAGTCCATGTGAGTCACCTAACACATGTGGGAACCATAATTTGGCAACTAGCATGAAATATCTCATAAAATTACAAAAATATTAGTAATCATTCATGACTTATTTACAAGTAAACAAAATTACACATCCTTTATATCTAATCCATATACCAACGACCAAAAACACCTACAAACACTTTTATTCTTCAATTTTCTTCATCTAATTGATCTCTCTCAAGTTCTATCTTCAAGTTCTAAGTGTTCTTCATAAATTCTATAAGTTCTAGTTTCATAAAATCAAGAATACTTCCAAGTTTGCTAGCTTACTTCCAATCTTGTAAAGTGATCATCCAACCTCAAGAAATCTTTCTTATTTATAGTAAGATATCTTTCTAATATAAGGTAATACTCATATTTAAACTTTTATTCAATTTCTATAACTATAACAATCTTATTTCGAGTGGAAATCTTACTTGAACTTTTTTCGTGTCATGATTCTGCTTCAAGAACTTTCTAGCCATCCAAGGATCCTTTGAAGCTAGATCTATTTTTCTCATTTCCAGTAGGTTTAAATACTAAAATTAAGGTAGTAATGATGTTCATAACATCATTCGATTCATACATATAAAACTATCTTATTCGAAGATTTAAACTTGTAATCACTAGAACATAGTTTAGTTAATTCTAAACTTGTTCGCAAATAAAGTTAGTCCTTCTAAATTGACTTTTAAAAT
This sequence comes from Rutidosis leptorrhynchoides, assembly GCF_046630445.1. Taxonomy (NCBI): domain Eukaryota; kingdom Viridiplantae; phylum Streptophyta; class Magnoliopsida; order Asterales; family Asteraceae; genus Rutidosis; species Rutidosis leptorrhynchoides. The sequence goes on along the minus strand of NC_092334.1, from coordinate 679,177,473 downwards.
CAACTAAACACATTTTCTATATCTATATTATATGCTAACTTAATGATTTAAAACCTGGAAACACGAAAAACACCGTAAAACCGGACATACGCCGTCGTAGTAACACCGCGGGCTGTTTTGGGTTTGATAATTAAAAACTATGATAAACTTTGATTTAAAAGTTGTTCTTCTGGGAAAATGATTTTTCTTACGAACATGAAACTATATCCAAAAATCATGGTTAAACTCAAAGTGGAAGTATGTTTTTCAAAATGGTCATCAAGACGTCGTTCTTTCGACTGAAATGACTACCTCTTACAAAAACGACTTGTAACTTACATTTCCGACTATAAACCTATACTTTTTCTGTTTAGATTCATAAAATAAAGTTCAATATGAAACCATAGCAATTTGATTCACTCAAAACGGATTTAAAACGAAGAAGTTATGGGTAAAACAAGATTGGATATTTTTTTATTGTTGTAGCTACGGGAAATATTGTAACAATTCTATACAAATCATATTCTAGCTAACTTATATTGTATTATACATATATTCTAATATATTATGTAATCTTGGGATACCATAGACACGAATACAATGTTTTGACATATCATATCGACCCATCTATATATATATATTTCGGAACAACCATAGACACTCTATATGCTGTAATGTTGGAGTTAGCTATACAGGGTTGAGGTTGATTCCAAAATATTATATACTTTGAGTTGTGATCTAGCCTGAGGCTTGTATACACGAGGTCGTAGATTGATTCGAGATATTATATATTGCTTTATTTCTGTACATCTAACTGTGGACAACTAGTTGTAGGTTACTAACGAGGACAGCTGACTTAATAAACTTAAAACAGTAAAACGTATTAAAAATGTTGTAAATATATTTTGAACATACTTTGATATATATGTACATATTTGTTATAGGTTCGTGAATCGACCAGTGGCCAAGTCTTACTTCCCGACGAAGTAAATCTGTGAAAGTGAGTTATAGTCCCACTTTTAAAATCTAATATTTTTGGGATGAGAATACATGCAGCTTTTTAAATGTTTTACAAAATAGACACAAGTACATGAAACTACTTTCTATGGTTGAACGATCGAAGCCGAATATGCCCCTTTTTACTTGGTAACCTAAGAATTAGTAAACCAGTCTACTAATTGACGCGAATCCTAAAGATAGATCTATTGGGCTCAACAAACCCCATCCGTTGTAGCGGATGCTTTAGTACTTCGAGTTTTTTATATCATGTCCGATGGATGTCCCGGAATGATGGGGATATTCTTATATGCATCTTGTTAATGTCGGTTACCAGGTGTTCACCATATGAATGATTTTTATCTCTATGTATGGGATGTATATTGAAATATGAAATCTTGTGGTCTATTATATTGATTTGATAATATATAGGTTAAACCTATAACTCACCAACATTTTTGTTGACGTTTTAAGCATGTTTATTCTCAGGTGATTATTAAGAGCTTCCGCTGTTGCATACTAAAATAAGGACAATATTTGGAGTCCATGCTTGTATGATATTATGTAAAAACTGCATTCAAGAAACTTATTTTTGATGTAATATATTCTTATTGTAAACCATTATGTAATGGTCGTGTGTAAACGGTATATTTTAGATTATTATTATTTGATAATCTACGTAATGCTTTTTAAACCTTTATCGATAAAATAAAGGTTATGGTTGTTTTAAAAATGAATGCAGTCTTTGAAAAACGTCTCATATAGAGGTCAAAACCTCACGACGAAATCAATTAATATGGAACGTTTATAATCAATATGAACGGGTTATTTCAGTTCGCTACCGTTAGCGATGAAATATATTTTCGAGTATAGTGTATGTTCTAACACTACGTAACAGGGTACAAAATAGTTATGTTTGATAATTGGGTGCTCGCGAATATATTTTTGGAATACAAACGATTTGGATAATCAACTATATTAAATCTTGTGGTTCAAAGACAACGTTACTTTTACACCTATGATTTCACCAACGTTTTTCGTTGACAGTTTTCTATATGTTTTATCAGGTCGTTGAAAGCTAGGTGATACATGCTTCCGCACATTATTTTTGATACTTGCTTGGATGTCGAGTATACATGCATACGTGGAGCATCTTTTGACTTAACTTAATTTGTGTCGCGTAGGTTTCAATTGTACTTAAAACGTTGTAACCTGTTTGGTCATCGAACTACTTTGTAAACTTTGAAACATCTTTAAAATTGTAATTAATGCGACATATGTAGCGACCCGAAAAAATCGTCATTGACGGCGCCGTCTACTTAGGTCCCGTTACGTGGTCATAAGTCTTTAAAACAACGTTTGATCGAAAATATGTCGCATCATTTCAAATGTAAAGATGTTTCAAGTTTACAAAAGTAGTTCAACAACTAGTTACGTTACAACGTTTTAAGTACAAAATGAAACCTATGCGACACAATATAAAGTAAAGTCAAAAGACGCTCCATGTATGCATGTATACTCGACATCCAAGCAAGTATCAAAATAGAGTGCGGAAGCATGTAATCACTTAGCGTTCAAGGACCTGAGAAAAACATATAGAAAACTGTCAACGAAAACGTTGGTGAAATCATAGGTGTTGTAATAAACGTTGTTTTTGAGACACAAGATTTAATATAGTTGATTTTTCAAATCGTTTGCATTCCAAAAGTACGTTAGCGAGCACCCAATTATCAAGACTTTACTGTTTGGTACCCTGTTACGTAGTGTTAGAACATACACTAAAATAGAAAATATATTTCATCCCTGACGGTAGCGAACCGTGTGAATGAGGGCACGTCTAGCCCGCATGGATCCACACAACATAAGTTCACGCTCACACTTACACTCTGCAAGTGTAACTAATGATAATTGAATTGAGGATTTTTGTTCAAACTCACTGTGGAATGTTTGTTTTCGTACTTGTGTTCAAAGCATAAAAGTAAGTAGTACAACATGTAATAAAGTATATGTTTCTCAGCCCACGATTTAAAAGTGTAAAAGTTGTTGAAAACTTGGGACTATGATCTCACCTCGAGTGCAAGAGTATAATAGTACTTCACAAGTAAACATATGCAAGAACGAATGCTAGTCTTGACCTAAACAAGTAGGTTGTATCAATAACGGTAAACACGATTGGTCAAAGTTGTTCAATTAGTCCTATGACTCGTTACGAATCGATTACATATAGCATGTGAATCACGTTGCCAAGTTTCATGCATGATTCAAATATAAAAGCATGTTAGGATGATTGCATAAGTATTTGGTTAAGTTTAAACGAAAGTCAACTTTGGTCAAGTCAAAGTCAACGAAAAAGTCAACATGTTTGGGTCGGGTCTCGAACTATTTTTTTGAGGTTTTTATGAGCATGTTAGACCAAGTTATATGTTAATCGGAGGTGATTAGCATAGTTAGAATTTAACGGTAAACGACCAACCAAATCAGAACCTGGCAGTTCATCTGGACGGCGTCCAGATTGGCTGGACGGCGTCCAGATGTGAAGGACTGGATGGCGTCCAAGAATCTGGACGGCGTCCAGATTAGTGCACAGACCCTGTTGCTGAAAACACACAAGTGCACGAACCAAACTTCAAACAATCACATTTTATGATCCGCAAATAATCAAAACATGCATCTTATATCATCGGAAAGGTATTTTGACGAGGAACGCAACTAAGCATATTTCATCAATCAAATCTAACATTTACAATAACCAAATTCTCGCCAAGTGATCATTAAAGGTTCATTATCAAGGTTTCAAGTTCACAAAATGCATAAGATGATTCGGGAACTTAATATACACATATAATACGCCGTTTCGTAGGTAATTACGCATACAATACAACTAAACACTTACTAACAACATTTCATAGCATTCAATGCATCAAAAGTTCATTTTGAAGTCTATCAAACCCTAACCAAAATCACAAATCAATAATCATGTTAGTGAAGTTTTCTTAATCAACCTACACACCAAATTGAAGCTAATGATGCTAGTAACACATTTAATACATGAACTTTAACATAACAACAACATTTAATCATCCAAACCTCAAGATGAAACACACCCATTTCAAGTTTAAGCTAGTTACATCAAAATGACAAGAACAAGCATATAAATCATATATTCATGTTAGACTTAAGCCATAGACACTAATTAACACACTTTTAAGTTAGAAACATCAAGAACAAGGAATCTAGTGTTTTAGAAAAGTTACCCAAATGAGATGAAATTGGTATCAAGTTGTAGAGGATGAAGAGAGGATTCCAAATATGTAATTTGTTTTGATGTTAGCCTCCTTGATCGAATTTAGATGATGATTGAATGATTTTGAGAGTTGAGAGAAAAATGAAAGTAGTAAGGATAAAAGAGGTGAGTGAATGAGTGGAGGTGGTGAGTGTTAACTAGTTCCACTAGTTACATCTTTGACTAAATGGCAAAGTTAGTCCCTCAAGTTTGGAAGCGGGTGCGTGAATTAACCGAACGAATTATTTTAAAAACGCTAGGGTAAACGAGAGATGTTAAAATTCAATAACGAAAATAGTAAGGATGTTAGCTAATCGAGGATACGAATCTAGATACGAACGATATTATCAAAATAAAAAGACGGGCGTTAAAATAATTTTAACGGAAAAATGCAGGATGTTACAACATATTTTGGTCACACGTTGTTTTAAAGACTTATGACCACGTAACGGGACCTAAGTAGACGGCGCCGTTAATGGCGATTTTGTCGGGTCGCTACAATTTTCACTGCTAAAATTTGCTTTGGAGACACAGATCAACGAGATCGTAAGCATTATTTGTCGTAGTCTTGTTTTTATTAGCGTATTACTGATTGTCATTTTACAGCTGATTTCGAAAAGCTTTTTGCTATAGGTGTAAATCTGTTTGATTGTAAGGTTGATGGGGTGAAAGAAATAATTTTTGTAGGGATGTAGTGATGAAGGGGGTGATAAAGAGATGTTAATGATAAACTCATTTAGTAAGAAAGTGTGGTGCAAGATCGAAAGAAAATTAGGGATATGATAGTTCTATTACCAGAGATGAGAATGAGAGGGGAAGATGATAAAAGTCCAAACTAAGGTAAAATGACAAAAATACCCTTGTGTGCTTGGCACATGCCTGGGGTTAACGGCAACAATTTAATGTATGTCACAAAATTGGACTATCCTTGGAAACTGTGCATACTTCTGGACTATTCAGTTGAAAAAATCAAGTTTGGACTATCCGTGTGTTTTTGAGAAAACCACAAGAATTATCCGTGTAATTTTGTCTAAAGATGCATATTTAAAACGAATTCATATAACTCTATATTCCATATTTGACATGTTTACATAACTTTCCATTCAATAGCAACCCTCGTACGCTTGTAAAACAAGACATACACGCTATACTATCTTTTCGAACTCATTTAAAGCATGATTTATTGTTTTAAACCTTTACCATTGAAAAGTAGGCCTCATTACGCTTTCAATGACAATTTATTTGTCAAAACTGAGTTACGATTTAAAAGTTACGACATTTTCAAATTTCACATAATGCCGATATCTCATTTGCGCGAATGACAACCCGTTCGCGCGGACGACAACCAGTCTATCCTTTCGCGCGGACGTTAAACACCATCTGTAAGCTGTTTTTTTTGGGGGTTTTGCACCCAAAATCAATTCCAGCTTGTTTTAGATCGAATCTAGGGTTCAAAAACCTCATATAACATGTATATAAACTATATCTAATATCAACCAAGCATTAAAAACACTTAAGATCAAGAATCAATCTATGAACCTTAATTTTGACTAAACTTATCAAAAACCCAAATTGATTCAAAAAAATTCGTTATGTTTACATAGTTTAGATTCTAAAAGTCACTAAGGATGATTCACGAAATTAGTTATCTTCTATTCACACTTTAATGTTTCAAGGATTGAGAAGCAATAGTTTGACTAGGGTTTATTTTTTCTAAAATGAAAAGCGCAGATACGTATAGATCATATAAGATAATTGGGGTTTTTTCGTAGTGAGGATACTCCACTTATCATACGAATATTTACCAGTTATCTGAAACACAATGCACTTCATTAAGCAGTCCTAACGACGTTCTATTCAAATAAGAAAATATGTTTTGTCAACCTTGTCACAAAATACATTTAATTAAATACGTAAATAATTATAAACTTATAATTATTACATAAAAATATTATATTAATATTGATAAAATGATTTTGTTTTTCTTTTGAAAAAGCAAATAAAATGATATTTACCGATAGCCCCAGTTTGAGAGTATTCCAACGAGCATCAATATTGTTAAACAACATTATAATAATCAAAATTAGAAAAAAAATTCGACCGCGCGTTGCTGCGGTTGTATTCAACGCGCGGTCGAATTTGGATATACGTTGTTTGTTACCTAATATATCTGGGGTTGTTTGTTGGACGTGTATGTATGTGTATGAAATATAGCCCGAAATATTTAGTTTTTTTTAACTATATCCGTTTCGAGTATAGTTAGTCGCGTTGTGTTCGTAAAATTATTTCGAGTTGAACGGTGGTCTCGGAAAAATTTAACTCGCACCGAACGAGAATATATGGCCCGTTATTTAGTGTTTTTTTAACGATGTTCGTTTCGCGTATAGGTAGTCCCGTTGGGTCCCTCTGATTTTTTCAAGTTGAACGATGGTCTCAGAAGAATTTAACTCGGACCAAGCGAGAACATAGGGCCCGTTGAAAATTCGGGGGAATTAGTTTCTTTTATTTTAATAAAATTATATATTTACGCTTTCTACTCTGAAAATATGGGAACCTGAGGGGCCGTTGTGTAGATTAAGTCAAAATTGAGGGACCGTTTGTAGTGTGAACGCAAACTCAAAACGACAATCAAAAAGAACTGGAAGGACGAATTCGGCGGTGAGTTTTAGTAAATAAAAATAAAATAAAAATAAATAAATAAATATACTAGGTAATAATTATGAATAAAATAAACATAATCCAATTCTAAAGCTTAAACGTTATTTCATTTAAATAAATAAAAAAAATGTAAAATATTGAAGAAAATGTTGTACATTATGGGCGGGGACCACAATAAGGTAAACGTGGACCACAAGCGTAGCGTAACACAACTGATGGGAGAAGTAACCTACCAGCATTTGTCAACTGGAACAATCTCAGTCGTCCACGTATATATGCTTTCAAGATACAAAAATTATAAATAAATATAAATATTTAGCTGAAAGTTCAAACTGCTAATAATTATCATAGTTCCATGGAAATTCAACTGCTCCCTCCCTTCCATATTAGTAGTTACAGATAAAAAGACACAGTTTAAAAAAATATTATAAAAATAGTGTAATATTAATTTAAGATATTTTAAAATAAAATACTGAACTATCAATATAAGACGGAGAGAGTACTATTTTTTATACAATGAGAAGTAGAAGTAGATAAAAAATCAGATGAGAATTAAATATTTTTTTAGCAGTACAAAGTTAAGACAATTTTTTTTGTACTTTAGGATTATTTATAGAAAAAATCCAGTTTTTGAAGGTGAGTATTAAAGACATATTAACTTTTATACTTCTAAATAGATAACGACAAATTCATCGTCATCATTTTTTTTTTCTTTTTATATATAAACACATCTCAAATGTGTATCACTAAAGAATAGATTAATGCATATTAATTTGTGAATTTACTAGAATGGATATGAATATATTACAAAATATATATTTAATTTTTTATTTACATACTACAAATTTTAGGCGACCCCATTGTCCCGTTTCTGAATTTTAAGATTTGATCATTTCTAAAGGAAGGTAAAAAAATAATAGAATGTGGAATTTGGACGTTTGGGATAGATGTGACTTCATAAACATGTAGTAACTCAAGTACATGTTGTTTTGCTTCTTCGATATTTCATTTCAATATTACGGATAAGGATACTGTCAAGTTTATCAAGAATCATAAAATATTTAATAATTTATAATTTATATTTAATATATTATAAATGAAATGACTTTACTAATTATTGTGATAAAGATAAAGATAAAACTGTAGAATCCTTTTTTTTAGCCCAATTAACCACCAAGTATCACAATCATATAAGCTAATGAGGTTTCGCTCTAAAACCAATTGGTGATAGAGGGAGTAGCCTACTAACTTATATATTGCCCTTGGAATTTATCTCCCTCCTATGTGGGATTGGGTTTGCACCCCAACAATCCTCCCCTCAAACCGAAGACCACATCACCGAACCTCCCCTTCAACGATACTCCCGCCATCGCCGGTCTCTTTCTCTTTCACTTTTCTTTCACTACCGGGACACGCCTCTTATACCGCCGATCTCTTTCTTTCACTTTTCTTTCACCATCGGGACACGCCGCACTTCCACGCCTTGGAAGGAAGACTTTCGATATAAGGCACCATGGCTCCAATATCGTTGGCAAACTAAGGGACCGAGGATTTATCTTCCACATTATAATTGGGCTCACCATAGCTCTGATACCAGTTTGTAGGATCCTTTTTTTTTTCTAGCTCAATTAACCACCAAGTATCACAATCATATAAGCTAATGGGGTTCCACTCTAAAACCAATTGGTGATAGAGGGAGTAGCCCACTAACTTATATATTGCCCTTGGAATTTATCTCCCTCCTATGTGGGATTGGGTTTGCACCCCAACAAAAACGATTTACAGATTATATATATACTTATTAAATATTTAATATTATAATGGAATGACTTTGCTAGTTAGTGTGATAAACATAAAGATAAATGGATTTATAGATTATACAAGGTCAACTGATAGCGATTACTTTTTTTAAGGGCAGTTAGGAGTCACTTTCGACATCTGAACGCGATATTGGAACTTATTCATCCAATCGTTTCCTGGGACGCACTGTATAAAGGCCTACTACCATTTTGGAGGAAGTCGCACGGCAAATTCATATTGTCATTGTATTGATGATTTTAGTGTCATCGGTCATTTTGTGTGATAAGTTAATTTACTTGAGACAAATGAATTTTTAGTTAAGCTTTATAACAAATTAGGAGAGTGCAAAGTGCACATTTGTTTAAGCTAACTAGAGTCATTTAAACTATTCATGAAATGGTGACCATTATTTTTGAAATGGTGTAACTTGTAATGAAATTGTGTCTTACCTTTTAATCAAAAGGTACGACTTTTTATGAAAACTTTTATACCAAAAGATGCATTTTTTCATAGTAACCTTTCATACTCTATATATAAAGAGTATTTGTCTCACATTTCAAGATGATAAAAATTGAACATTCGCAACTTACATAAAACTCTTTGTTCTTGACTTCCAATTTTAATTGCCTATTATAGAGTTGTGCCTTTGTCTTATCCCGAATAAAGATTTCGTGCAACCCTAAGGTTATCCGGACATTCAAACCCTATTAACCAACACATCGCATGTGATAGACCCCCTCGGGTGAGGCTCGAACGCAAGACGTCTAATACCTCTGAGGCCAATTAAATGGGCGGGTAACCTCTATAAAACTATTTTATAGCACATTGGGATTGAACCCCTGACCTCCCATGTGAAAGTTATCATCAATGCACCAACACCTTGACATTATTTTTTTTCTTTTTAGGACATCAACTTTTATTATCCAACTAGCTAGGAGCTAGAGGAGAAGAACACAAACAAATTACAAAAGCATCAAAAGCCAATTGTTCTACGTAATTACATATTTCAGTTTTGAAGATAACCATGAATAAATAAGAATAACAACGAAGTAAATCGAATAGATCTCCCTTTTCACCTTTGAATCACCAAAACCACCTCATTTCTATACTTCCATAACAACCAACTCGTCGTGAATACGATCACACATAAACGAGTCTTGGTAATTTTATCTCTATGAAAAGAATAAAACCATAATACTCAATCTTGCCAAGAAGTAAAAGTCGGTAAGTTCACGTTAGTCCTAACACGAATTAACCTCCATAGATCAACAGCTACTTGACATGAGAATAACACATGATCAACATGTTCAATACTACATGAGCAACTTAGACACCCAATCGAAATTTTAGTCAAACCCTTTTGAGATAGATTTAAACATGTAGGTAAACAATCACGAGCCATTCTCTAAATGTGTATATAAACCTTCTTTGGTAGCACCTTACAACAACGAGTACATGGGTTACAAGAAGAAACTAATCGACTGTCAATATATTGTCTTGTGCCAATGACTGAAAAGACCCATCTGAACTAGCACTCCTTTATGTATTATCTTGAGCATTTGATAATACAGTATCTTCGATAAGATCAAATAACTCATTTAGAGCTTCCAAATTTTTCCCACCTTCAATATGACGTCTCCAATTCCAAACCCATGAACCTTCTATTAGACGATATGCAATGCAACATGAAGGATTCAACTCCATATGGAACAGTCTGTTACATCTTTCACATAGAGGAACACAACCAATCCAAGGATCCAACTGTTGGAGTATGATACAAATTCAAAGCGAGCGGAAGCATTTTTAAAACTTTATAAAATCATACTCTTCCACGGATTATTGTACAAAACTTTAGCAAACAAAACAAAATTAACGAAATTAAACAAGAGAAGATTAGAATACAACCTTTGTAGCCTTTTGAAGATCGAATCTGAAAAACACAAAGAAGAGTTCCTCTAAACGGTAGACACCCAAAGTTCCAACCTTGTTTCAATCTATACCTTCTACTTAAAGGATCTTTTCTTTTTTCCTTATTTCCACCAAAATCGAACCCAATTATAGATCTCAAGTATTTTGGTTACTTGAAAAAGAGAAAGAGAAATATCATTTTGTATGTGTGTTTTTGTATCTCAAGTTTCTATATCTTTTCAATACCAAGAATTGGTATTATATAGAATTAAAATTGATACAATAATACATATAATACAAATATAAAGATTTTGAAAGATTTTGAAAGATTTGCAAAATCAAATCTTTATATAAAATAAGATTTACAACTCAAATCAAATCTTATTTATATCAAATCAAATCTTATATATTATATAAAATATGATTATAGTACAAATCTTTATATAAAATAAGATTTATAAATCAAATCAAATCTTATTTATATCAAATCAAATCTTATATATTATATAAAATATGATTTACAAAATCTAATCAAATCTCTACATATTTAGATTTGTAAGTATATGTACACACATAAAAAAAAACTTACTTAATTTATTAAACCATTAACTAATGATTAATAAATTAATTTCCGATTAGAAGGTATATCAAACAATTTACGATTGGCCTTTGTGTGTGACCGAATAGGATAAATGGACATTTATTATTTAATGTCATGGGCATATCTTCGGAATATATGTACCACGGTCAAACCACGGTCGAACCATAGCCAACCCGAGAACATATTTCCAACAGACTCCCACTTGCACTGACATTAATAATATTGGCTAGTCTTAAAGACACACCATGTGTAACAACTAGTCTGCTACGTTACACTCCTATATTTTTATTTATATCAATCATCCTTTTGTTCTAGATATCTTTATGAACGTGTGACATGGTTAAGTGTCAATCATCATCGTTCAAGATTATATTTTCCGATAGAGATTTGTGGTGATCAAATAGACTGCTATTGCATCAATTCAGTCGTAGCATGGCCATGCATTTAATGCAGCACAAATCAACGAGGGGCCCAGAGATATCGCTTCAACTTGCTATGAGAAGAAGGAACAAATTGCTTCAACTGTATAGACATCCACCACATCCCATATGACTGGCATTTACGCACAGCGTTAAATACAGGTCAAAGTAGAATATAGTTTCAGGATTCCTCATATATATCTACTCTAGGATAAATGATATTGCCATCTTAGAGCTTACTTGTGACTTAAAACCATGAAGTAGCATCTAAGTGTGGTCATTCCAGAACCTTGAATCAACTATCAAGTTCCTCATGAATGTAGTTTCATATAAGCCTATATTACTACACTTCATAGCAGTCTTAATTCAATTCTCTCTTCCTTAGAGAATGACCGACTGTGGAAGTTTATGAAATAGTATTCATTGGAAGTTAAAACATGCAAAATGAAACATGGCAATATACAATGAAATGATCGCATCGTGCGTATAATATAATCTCAATATATTAATCATCAGATCAATTGCAACATATATTATTGCCCAATGTTTAAAGTTTCAAACTTAACATAATAAATACAATCAAACTTTATCATCAATGACACGAATGCCAATAGACATGCTATGAGCATTATGCTTAGTCTGTGGCAAAGGCTTGGTGAAAGGATCAGCCAAGTTCTTAGTCGTGTCTACTCTACTTAATAATATGTCATTTTCTGCTACAAGTTGACGGATGTAATGGTACTTTCTGAGTATATGCCGTGTACGCTTTTGTGACCTCGGTTCTTGAGCCAAGACAACCGCACTCACATTGTCGCAGAAAATCTCAACAGGATCATGGATTGTAGGAACCACTCCTAGATCCCCGATGAATTTCTTTATCAACATGGCCTCTTTAGCAGCTTCATTTACCGCTATATACTCGGCTTCTATCGTAGAATCAGCAATAGTACTTTGCTTGCCACTTCTCCATGTGACGGCTCCACCGTTCAACATAAATACAAATCCTGATTGTGAAGAGTAATCATCTCTATCTGATTGGAAACTAGCGTCTGAGTATCCTTTGACGCTCAGCTCGTCATTCCCACCATAGACCAAGAACATCTCTTTGGTCCTCCTAAGATACTTTAGAATGTTCTTGACTGCTATCCAATGAGCTTCACCAGGATTGGCCTGATAACAACTAGTCATGCTTAGTGCATACGACACGTCAGGCCTAGTGCATATCATCGCATACATGATCGATCCTATAGCTGAAGCATATGGAGTACGACTCATGGTAGCTGACTCCAAGTCAGAATTAGGACATTGAGACTTGCTCAATATCATTCCAGGGTTCATAGGAACGCACCCTTTCTTAGAGTTATGCATACCGAATTTCTTCAGTATCTTATCTATATATGCACTTTGGTTTAGCCCAATTAATCTCCTTGACCTATCTCGATAGATCTTTATTCCCAAAATATATGATGCATCTTCTATGTCTTTCATGGAGAAACATTTCCCTAGCCAAGCTTTGACATCTTTCGGTGTCGGGATATCGTTTCCCATGAGTAATATGTCATCGACATATAGTACAAGGAAGACTACAACACTCCCACTAGACCTAACATAGACACATGGCTCATCTTCGCCTCTAATAAAACCAAATTCTTTGATCTTCTCATTAAAGCAAAGATTCCAGGTACGAGAAGCTTGTTTAAGTTCATAAATGGACCTTCGAAGCTTGTACACACTATTAGGATACTTAGGATGTACATAACCCTCAGGTTGTGTCATAAACACATCCTCTGTTAGTTTACCATTAAGGAAAGCTGTTTTTACATCCATTTGCCATATCTCATAGTCATAAAATGCAGCTATGGCAAGAAGTATTCTAATGGATTTCAACATAGCTACTGGTGAAAAAGTTTCATCATAGTCTACACCATATTGTTGTGTGTAACCCTTAGCCACCAGTCTGGCTTTGAATGTGTGTACATTTCCATCCATATCGGTCTTCTTCTTGAAGACCCACTTACAACCAATAGTTTTAATACCTGGTATATGATCAATCAAGATCCAGACTTGATTATCATGCATGGATTGGATCTCGTTGTCCATAGCCTCCTTCCATTTGGCAGACTCGGGGCCTGTCATCGCTTCCTGATAGGTAATAGGTTCATCAGAATCTATATTTTCGTCATCACCCTCAAATATGTGTAAACTATATTTCTTTGGTGTTCGACGCACTCTATCAGATCTACGTATGGGTGGTGGCTGTAGGTCAGTTTCTCTTTCAATTGCAGGCTCGTCGACCTCTTGAGGAGAATCGGTTCTAATATCGGTTTCCATGTCGGTTGATTCTTGAATTTCTTCAAGGTCAATTTTGCTGCCACTGGTTCCTTTCGATATGAGATCCTTTTCAAGGAAGACTCCCTTTCGAGACACAAAGACTTTGTTCTCAGTAGGGTTGTAAAACAAATATCCAAAAGAATCAGCCGGGTAACCAACAAATAAACACTTTTCAGATCTGGGTTCAAGTTTATCTTGAGCTTCACGACGAACGTAAGCCTCACAAACCTAGATTCTTAGATATGAGAGAGACACAGTTTTACCATGCCATATCTCATAAGGTGTTTTGGAAACTTTCTTGGTTGGGATGAGGTTAAGGATCCTTGCGGCAGTTTGTAGGGCGTAACCCCAAAAACTGATTGGAAGTATTGTGCGGCTCATCTTGGATCGAACCATATCAAGTAATGTTCGATTCCTCCTTTCAGCCACACCATTATGTTGTGGTGTTCTAGGAGGAGCTAATTGTGAGATTATCCCACAACCCCGTAGATGATCACGAAATTCATCATTAAGATATTCACCACCTCTATCAGATCGGAGAATCTTAATTCTTTTGTTCAGTTGATTTTCTACTTCGTTTTGGTATGCCTTGAACACTCCAAAAGTTTCAGACTTTTGTTTAATTAAATAAACATAGCCATATCTACTGAAGTCATCGGTAAATGTAACGAAGTATCGTTCCTTGTGTCTAGCAGGCGATCTGAACGGACCGCACACATCAGTGTGTACTAACCCCAACAGATCCTTTGCCCGTTCACAGCTTCCTGTGAAAGGTGCCTTTGTCATTTTTCCTGATAAGCAAGATTCGCATTCATCATACGATATTATATCAAATGATTCTAGAATTCCATCTGACTGGAGTTTGGCTATGCATTTCTTGTTTATGTGGCCTAAACGACAATGCCATAGATACGTTTTATCCAAAACATCTTTGGATGAATCAACATTGTAGATTGAACTATCATTTAGCTTTGCTGTGGTTTCTAAGATGCCTTTACAAGGACTAACCTTGAAATAAAACATCCCATTTTTGTGAACAAGTATTGATCCATTATCAAAACTAAAATTAAAACCATCATTAAATAAAGCATCAAAAGATATAATGTTTCTTGCCATTTCGGCACTGTAGCAAACATTAGATAAAACAATACATAAACCAAAATCAAAAGAAAGCTTGTATTCTCCAATCATGTCAACAGAGGCAACATTCTTATTCCCCATGATTAGATTAAGCTCCCCGGTCTTCAGCTTCCTACTTCTTGTGAGTCCCTGCACATTTGTACAAATGTGAGTACCACATCCCGTGTCCAATACCCAGGAATTAGAAATAGTAGTATTGTTTAGTTCAATCATGAACAAACCTGAAGGTACGGCGACTCCCTTAGCCCGTAGTTCATTAAGTTCCTTCAAGTACTTAGTACAATTGCGCCTCCAATGTCCTTTATCCCCACAATGAAAGCATATTGCTTCTTCAGGAGACTTGGTTTGCGGGATCTTTGAAGTAGAAGAGTTAGCAATGCCCTTAGGTTTAGGTTTGAAGTTGGACGTGCCAACCTTACCCTTGCCCTTGTTCTTGCCCTTTGCTTTGTTTTTCTTCTTCTTAATCCCACCTTCACGAATGGCTAGAACGGTAGTTGCGGGTTTAGCTTTGGCCATGTTAGCCTCAACGGTTTTTAGCATGCCATGGAGCTCCATGATTGTTTTCTCCATATTGTTCATATTATAGTTCATAATGAATCCTTCATATGCACTAGTCAGCGAGTTCAGGATAAAATCCGTTGCAAGCTCCTGACTTATGGAAAAACCAAGGCGCTCCAACTGGTCTATGTACCCTTTCATTTGTAGTACATGGACACTAACACTACTTCCCGTTGCCATTTTGCAAGATACGAGAGCTTTCACGGTGTTAAACCTTTCTTGCTTTGCTTGTTGTTGGAACATGTCCTTGAGTTGGTTAAGCATGTCATATGACCCTAAGCTCTCCATGCCCTTTTGGAGCTCTGGAGACATGGTCGCCAACATCAAGCATGCTACCTCATTAGACTCGGAACGCCATTTTTCAAACTCGTCCCTAGCCGCTTGAGTAGCTCTCGATCCGGGTTCTGCCGGTAAGGGTTCCTCAATAGCCCTGATCTTTCCTTCCATCCTAAGAGCAATTCTTAGGTTGCGAAGCCAGTCCATGTAGTTCAAACCCGTAAGCTTGTCCTTTTCGAGGAGCCCTTTAAGGCAGAAATTAGTGATTGATGACGGAGTAGGATTTGTGTTTGTTGCAGACATCTGTCATATTTTTATTTTTAAAGTAAGTTGTATTAGTTAGTTTGATATGTTTAAACCTTGTTAAGATAATTACCCAAGTGTGTTTAATATTCAAACAATTATAATTAACAAGGCTAAGATCCATATTTCACTTATGTTAACGACGGGTTCGCCGCGGATCGCCAACCATAAGCTATTTAGGTAGGTAACTATATTACCAATTTCATCCATTATGAAATTCTTAGGTTCTGCGGGATTTAGTGATAATCAATTATTTCACTTGGCATGTTTAATCCCTTCTACGCTAATCCTTCCTCGTGGCGGGTTTGCCGCAAACCACGATTTCAGATTGTAAACCGTCCGTGATAGATACACGTGAAATCCGGCCCAAGACTCTCGGGTATTACGAAATTCACCTCACCCTTCCCAACACCCAATTAAAGTCCGGCCCAAGACTCTCGGGTATCGCGAACTCTAACAGGTAGAAGGTTCGGATGTGTGTACTACTCATGGATAGCGTAAAGTTTACATTTAAAACGGGTTTTTGTTTTCTTTTAGCAAAAGTAGTTTACACCATTTTAAAACATTTGCTAATTATGTATTGCGTGTTGCGTTTGTTAAACTAATTTTAACCAAACCGTTTTATATGATTATTGTCCCTTTTGTTTTTTTTAAAAAAACATTTTCTAGCTAGCATGGCATAGACAAATAATAAAACAATAATAATCATGACACGCAATTATCGGTAGTATGCCTCGAGTCCTATGCGTTTTTCCGGTGAGCCAACACACGAAAAAACATGGTCAACTAGGGACATAACCTTGTGTGAGAATTGACTCCCACTAAAACCGCCATCTCCATTATATGCTCGGATGGGCCGCCTTGTGAACATCGTCTTCTTGATTTCAATCTTGGTTGTATTATCTTACAAAATAACTATTCTATTTTCTATACTATTACAAATACAATATAAATAGAAAGACGACATGCAAGTCATTTAATAAATTATTACATTCATCCCGAATAAATAATAAATTAAATCATACAACCAAACATCCACACAAGGGTCTTATTGAGGCAAATACTACCGATTTCATACAACAATCACATACATAACAAATGGAGTGCTAACCGTCCATTTTCATATAACATGTTTCGATAAGGATTGATTTAAACAACACTTAATGGCACTTATAATATTCAATCCTTGTTTACATAACATATGTATGTAAACCCACTTCATATTTTGTAAGTATGGTTTTCATGCCAAAACCATCCAAATAAACATATTAAGTGAATCAAAACATGTTAGAGATTTATTCACCTTACCAAAGCATAAAGTCTAAAATTAATAATTTTAATTTTCTCATTTCATGTAAAACATGAAAAGAATTCATGTACTTTATTTTCCTAAACATTGAATCTTTAATAGTCAACATGCAAGTTACCATTAAAATTTTCGAATTTTGGCAGATTCATACATGTAACTTTAAATGGTCATATCTTACTCATTTCTAATCCATTTTCGATGAATTTTTTTTTCAAATTTAAGTTCTTTCAGTTAGCTTTCAAATGCAATTGGTCTCATACAATAATATTGAGTTTAAAGCCCCGAAATAGTCCATCAAATACGGACTGTCCAGGCTGAAAAAAATTTCTTAAATGAAAAAAATGAATTTAACCCATTTTACATTTTGTCAAAATTCAAGATTCAAATTAGTATTTAGGAAACATAAAACATAAATTATGATACTTGTTTTGCATGTTTGTTATGCATGATCATCTCCAAGAATCATGCACAACGCATCCATCAAAACTAAATATCATAAGAAAAGTTTGTTAAAACTTGTACAAGATGGCTCGGATACCACTGTTGGAGTATGATACAAATTCAAAGCGAGCGGAAGCATTTTTAAAACTTTACAAAATCATACTCTTCCACGGATCATTGTACAAAACTTTAGCAAACAAAACAAAATTAACGAAATTAAACAAGAGAAGATTAGAATACAACCTTTGTAGCCTTTTGAAGATCGAATCTGAAAAACCCAAAGAAGAGTTCCTCTAAACGGTAGACACCCAAAGTTCCAACCTTGTTTCAATCTATACCTTCTACTTAACGGATCTTTTCTTTTTCCTTATTTCCACCAAAACCGAACCCAATTATAGATCTCAAGTATTTTGGTTACTTGAAAAAGAGAAAGAGAAATATCATTTTGTATGTGTGTTTTTGTATCTCAAGTTTCTATATCTTTTCAATACCAAGATTTGGTATTATATAGAATTAAAATTGATACAATAATACATATAATACAAATATAAAGATTTTGAAAGATTTGCCAAATCAAATCTTTATATAAAATAAGATTTACAACTCAAATCAAATCTTATTTATATCAAATCAAATCTTATATATTATATAAAATATGATTATAGTACAAATCTTTATATAAAATAAGATTTATAAATCAAATCAAATCTTATTTATATCAAATCAAATCTTATATATTATATAAAATATGATTTGCAAAATCTAATCAAATCTCTACATATTTAGATTTGTAAGTATATGTACACACATAAAAAAAACTTACTTAATTTATTGAACCATTAACTAATGATTAATAAATTAATTTCCGATTAGAAGGTATATCAAACAATTTACGATTGGCCTTTGTGTGTGACCGAATAGGATAAATGGACTTTTATTATTTAATGTCATGGGCATATCTTCGGAATATATGTACCACGGTCAAACCACGGTCGAACCATAGCCAACCCGAGAACATATTTCCAACACCAACCAAAATATAATTGAAGATCCATTTCCAATTTTGTGTCGCATAGGATATCTATCAATCAAACCTTTATCTTTAGCTTGATCTAATGCTGTTAAGAGATTGCACCAAACCCGACTACGATATAAATTGAACCCATTTTGACCCCCATGGCTGCCATATCGAAGCAATCACAGTAGCCCAAATAGCATTCGATTGAGATTGAAAACGCCAAATCCATTTAAACATCAGAGCAAAGTTAAAGGATTTAAGACTCCCCACATCTAGACATCCTTTTATAGATATTTTAAAAATAGTTTCAAGATATTTAAAGAATGATAAGTAGTAAACCCCAAGACTAATAAGAACAAATTTAATCAATGTTAATCTCCCCCAACTGATAAAAGTTTCGCCTTCCAATAAGACAATTCACTTTTGAACATATCCACCGAGACTTTCCAATTAGAGACAAGATTCATGTTTGTACCAAAAGGAAGGCCAAGGTAATTGAAGGTAGCATCACCTTTTGCGCATCCTGTTGCTAACACCATATAATCAAATTCATCACTTGTCACCCTGAAACCAAATATATTTGATTTATTGACATTAAGCCGCAATCCAGAAACAACATAAAATATATGAAAAATGCGCATAATGTTTTCCATCTCCCCTATATTCCATTCTCAAACCACTAAAACATCATCCGCATATATAAGATGAGAGACATTAACATTTAAATGACCAACTGAAGCACCTCTAATAACATTAAGTTCAACAGTGTTTTTAAGATCTAAATGTAATCCTTCCAGTACAATAAGAAAAAAGAAAGGACTTAGATGATTGCCTTGTCTTAGACCACTTTTTAGATCAAACTCTTTTGTAGGGCTACCATTCACCAAATCAAGGTACGAGCCAAACTCAAACACATTTTGATACAACATCTCCAAGTATTACCGAAGCCAATTCTGGAGAGCATATGGTTAAGATAAACTCAATCAACCGAATCATAAGTTATCTAAAAATCAACTTTCAAAAGCATTAATTATTTCTTCTTGAATTTGTACCAATCAATGACTTCACTGTAACGACCCAACCCGTTATCCGTGCAAAAATGTGCCATAAAAAAAAAATTTGTAACACAGTTCATCTGGACGGCGTCCAGTTATCTGGACGGCGTCCAGTTGTGAAGACCAGGACGGCGTCCAAGCCTTTTGGACGGCGTCCAAATGTACTAAAAGTTCCTGATCAGTTTGTCAAAGTTACGCGGGCGGAAAACCCGCTTCCCGACACTTTTAAACGAAAACACTTTCACAATATGTTAATAATACTTAAACTAAGAGTTTTCCACAATAAAACCGAGTTTTACAACACCGGGCCCACATCGACCCAAAATACCACAAGTGACCATTTCGACCCATTTTAGTTTATACAAAACATAGACCGAGCATGGTGATTGGGGATACGCTACCCAATCCTAATCAAATCCAAAAGCACATCCTCTAAAGCAAACTACGCAAGTCCACTAGTCCCCACGCTTACCCGAGCCATCGTCTCCAAGCAATCTATAAAAATGTAAACAACGAGAGGGTAAGCTAACGCTTAGTGAGTGAGAATATGCTACATACATAAATATGCATAAAATGGACACGCCACACAAGTAATCAAATAACGCATACCGGAGCATCCATGCATAAGGTCAAGCTAAGCTAAGCATACCGTACGATCACTAAGCATCAAGCTAATAATATCAACAATAAGATAAGTTCACCAATGACGAAGTGAACAACGCCAATAAGCTACATCCGGAGGGTTAGCTACATCACAACAATACGACGATATATATAACAATATATAAACGTCTAAGGTTAACCCCTTAACCCAACACCAAAACCGACTACCAATTACCAAAATGAAGATTGGCCGAACTACACGAGCCTTAGTAAACCTGCATCCACACGAGACTATTATCTTTAATAACACAACAACATCGAGGTTGGCCGGACTACACGAGCCTTAGTAAATTCGCAACCACACGAGATCACTACCTCAATAAGATGACCGAACTACACGAGTCATCGTGAATCTGCATCCACACGTGACTCACTTCCCAATATCAAAACCTACTATCCCGGGATTATACAAATCCACATCATCGGGGTCATCCAATTCACAACTCCATATCAACCCTTCGCCATTGGGGTTATGTAATCCACATCACAAAGCACAAGTGATAACGTACACGCAAAGTGTGCACCTCGCCAAAGGTGGTCAACCAAAACGCACAACCGTGCCAATTGGACACATACACAAGTCCATCAAATCCACCTGTATGTGAAGTGAGCTCTATAGCCGAGAATCACTTCACCCGACCCGCACACATCCTACACATACATATGCACATAGGTTATTAACACTCACCTTGTCGCCTTGATGAATGCTACCGAATAATCCGCAACTCACCGATGGAATGTACCTATTCCATTATCACAACACAATAACACAATTAGGGTGGATTTACAAACCAATCCAATTGACACCTAGTGCAATTTCGACCCAAATGCACTTCCAAGCACAAACCGCGCCCAAACTAACCAATAATCACTTACACAAGTGAAAATGGTCCTAACACACCAATTAAACCCGAACACAAGTGCTAAACACGTGTCTCACCCATTTTGACACCAAAACCCTAATTTTGACCCATTTTAAAATTTGTCAACCAAACGCACCCAAAAGTGTTCCAACACTTCCATAATCACTAAACCTAGTGATTAAACCCATCATCAAAGCCTAATCAAGGCCAAATCATCAACCAACCCAAAACCCGCCAAGTGACAAGAATAACTAGTCACCATAAACCCATTTCATCATCTAAGAGGGTTTCACAACAAATCAAGCTCAAACCCTAACTTGAATATCAAATCTAACAAATGAAATTCGAAGTTTGAACTTACCAATACTACTACAACGTAGCCGTGAACGAGATGAACAACTTTAAAACCCGAGCTTTGGTGAGAATCCTACTCCTTCTTCTCCAAATCAAGCTCTCTCTCTCTAAACCCTTCCTCTCTCTCTAGATATGGTTGAGAGTGTTTGTGTTGGTGAAGATAAGGTTGAATGAGCTCAACCTTGCCCATTTGTGGCTTAAAACTGGCCACCAAGTGAAAAGACCAACATACCTGTTGAGTCCCCAAAATAATTAAGGATTTAATTATGACAAAACTGTAATTTATTTGCACTAAAATGTTATGTGCAGCCAGCACAAGTTTGTTTATGTATGACAGCAGATATTGCTGTGTCAAGTGTAGTTTGCTGCTCAGTCTACCAGCATAAGGTAGACAGTGTTCTTCAATCAGCACAGGATGTGTACTCAGCAGTTCAAGAATATCAAGTGTCTCAGCAATGAAGAACCAGCACAGCTGGAATGCAGCTTACTATACAAGATAGCTATGCTCCATTATAAGCATTATAGTTGCCCGAGTGGTCTACATCAATTGTACTATTCAACAGAAGTCAAAGACAAAGTTGAACAGAAAAGGACACGCGTCGGCGGCTGACAAGTGACCTTACAAGACCACGTGGGAATGCAGAAGTTTAACGCATGTGCAGACATGGGTTATACTTTGTCAACACCTAGGGAACACAACATTCTATTTGTTTAATCAAATAGTAGTGCCAAACCGAATTGGGGTGTTCCTGCAAATAGCTACCAAAGAGGAAAGAGGAGAGCATGCTCTCTGATGCAGTTGTCCTCACAAGTACAGACATCCTATGTACCAGTGGACAATAGAACCATTACATGGTTAATAGGACTACTATAAATTGTTGTATCCACTATTGTAACAGCTAGTGGTGTGGGTTTATTTATTTAGAGTCAAAAATGTGTAATAGCTTTTAGTTTACCTCTTAGCTATATTCTAGGTAATCTGTATCAACCAACTATTATTCTGCCAATGATAGTTGTGATTCTTTGTGATTCAATCAATAAATAATAACCATTGAAAATTACCTGTGACTCTATTTAATTTACATGTTTGAATACTAATCGTGTTTAACTGTTAAGTTAATTAAAAGAAATTTTATTAACCCCCCCTCTACAATACTCCTGTTGTTATCAAGGGACCAACAACTGGTATCAGAGCATCAGTCTTGATAATTAATATCTTGGTTCTGAATTCTCTCATAGCTGCATATTCAAATACAGCTTACCTTGAAAATGGCTCATCCAATAGACCACCCAAATTTAATGAAGATGAGTATGAAACTTGGAAGGCAATATTCATGCTTCACCTTGAGTATATTGACCCACTCATGCCTGATATTGCCATAGATGGTCCATTTGTTCCCACTGAGACTATTGGTAGTGCTCCAGCTACAGCTGACACTCCTGCTGTTCCTGGCAGAGAGGTTATTCTCACTCCTTCTAGATGGGATGCTGAGGATAAACGTCGTGTTGGACTTGACCCTAAAATCAGAACCCTGTTAGCTATAACTTTTCCTAACCCACTGTTCAAACTGATTAAGAGAAAAGCAAATGCCAAGCTTATGTTGGATAATCTAGATGTCACCTATGAGGGTATGGGAGAAGTAAGGCAGAACAGAATGATTGCTTTGAAAAGAGGATATGAAATGTGCTTTGCCTACAAGAATGAAACCCTTAAGCAAACCTTTATTAGGTTTAACTCCTTGATTGCAGAACTGGTCACTTTGAATGTCACCTATACTGAATTTGAACAAGTAAATAAATTCATTGATTCACTGCCTACTAAATGGAAATCTGTTACTGACCCTTTAAGAACCACTCAGACCTTAAAGAACTTTAACATGTCTTCTCTCTACAGTTCACTTTGGAACCATGAGAAAGCAGAGGCTAAATTTGAACTTAACTTGAAAGAAAACTTTAGGTCTGCCCCCACCACTTTAAAATCTTCTAAGACAGATGATACTGCTCTTATTGCTGCTGCTAAAAAGAAAGCTCAAAAGGCTTTACTGGGTCAAAAGTTGTTGGCAGAAGAAGAGACAGCTGAGAGTGATGTGGATAGTGGTACTGGGTCTGAAGAAAGTAGTGATGATGAAAGTGATGTAGAAGGGTTTGCTGAAGGTATGGCTTTGCTGGCTAGGCAGTTCAAAAGGTTCAATCGTAATAGAACCAGCAAGTCATACAAAGGGAGTAAGAAACCGAGTGCTAGGTATAGCAACAAGTCAGTCAAGGGTCCTAAATCTGAGTGTTATAATTGTAGGAAGGTTGGACATTTTACTGCTTAATGCATGTCCAGGAAACCTTCAACTACACATGCTAACTCTTTCTCAAAAGCTGACAAGTACAAGAACAATTACAAAGCTATCAAAGCTCAGATGAAGGAAAGTGCTAAGACTGATAAGAAGGATAAAAAGCCAAAAAAGGTTCTAGTTGCTGAGCATCATGATTGGGATGAAACCAGCTCGTCGTCATCCTCTGATAATGATACTGATGATGATGGTGCTGGTTATACTTCTGATAAAAAGCTGTGTTTAATGGCCAAGGAGGTCAAGGAGTCTGATGAGGATGACAGTGGAAGTAAGTTTTTAGCTGATATAAGAGAAGCTGATCAGAAAAGAGATTCACCTCAATGGAAAACTGAATTGATGTGTAAGATTGATAATTTTCGAACTTATACTGATGATAAAAAGCCGAAATGTTTGACTACCTAAGAGTTGACTTATGTAGAGGCAGCAAACGTGAAGAAGTTTTGAAAACTGACAACAAATCTTTAAATGAGAAACTTAAAAGCAAAAATGATGAAATTAGAATCTTGAAAGATGATATTTCCAAACTTGAAAAAAAAAAATTTTGCTTTAAAGTCTCTTCACGTTGAGGCAGCAGAAGTCAAGAACCAGCTGGATAATCTTAAAAAGGTTGTTGCTTCGTGGTGTACATCTGCTTAACGCACAGCCAAGTGTGTTAACGAGCAGGTGCCTGCCCAAGTTGAAGCTTTCTTTGCTGGTGACTATGCTGATGCTGCTGCTATTGCAGAAGTTACTTTCATGGACCCAATTCTTGAAACTGATCCTGAAGCTGTCTTGCCAAATACTTTTGCCAAGATAGTTAAGGGTAAAAAGGTCTTGATAAATAAGTTTGTTAGACCTGCTGTGTCCCCACCACCTGCCATGAAAGAGATTTTGGAGGATGAAGTTAGAGCAAGAGAAGCCAGTACCTCAATTGATGAGACTACTGACCCCTCAAGCATCTACTACATGACTCCAAAAGAAAGACGTATTAAAAGGGAAATCACTGAAAATAATCTAAGAAAAATTAAACCTACTGATTCCCATTCGTGTTCGAGTTCCATTGTGCTGAGCCAGCTGATGACAAACTTACTGGTCAACCAGTAGCTGTAGTCAAGCCAGTCAAACGAAATACTGGCAAGTCCAAGGCAGCAGGTAAAACTTCTTCTAGCTCATCAGCTTCAGTAGACAAGCAGTAACTTCCCACGCTGGCTCGTCAAGTGATAAAGGCAAAGCAATACGCCATGACTACGGTACTGGTTCTAAGAAGAAAGCTGCCCTTAAGGGAAAAACAAAAGTGGACTCGAATGATGAGCTGTCTATCACTGAGATTATGACAGTCAAGCTTGACCAGCTAATTGAGGCAGTAACTAAAAGTCGACCCGATCTTACTGCACCCATTTACTCAGTGTATGACCAGTCACCGATACCAAATGTGAGAAAATGCTACAAATGTGGCAGCAAGTTTCACTTAGCCAACTGGTGTACTCTAACCCTAACCCCATCGGCTGCTGCTTCTTCAAGCAAACCAGCAGACATGAAGAGATCATCAAAGATGACCCTTCCAGAACCCATCCTTGGATGGGTTCCCAAAAAGAACTAATCTCTTAGCTAATGTGCAGGGCATTCAAAACAAGCAAATCTGGTATCTCGATAGTGGTTGTTCGAGACATATGACCGGATGTAAGTCCCTGCTGATGCACTATCAAGAAAAGGATGGTCCAGTTATTTTGTATGGAGATAATTTGTTGGGTTACACAAATGGTTTTGGTACTTTGACAAATGGGAATGTCACGTTCTCAAATGTTGCATATGTCGTTGGGCTTAAACATAATTTACTCAGCATAAGCCAACTGAAAAGTAAGAATAAGATAGTCCAATTCAGAAGGAAAATTGGCACTATTTTTGATAAGACAGGGAAGCCACTGGTGACTGCAAAACGTCATGAAAATATGTATCAAATTGACATGAACACAGCAGTCACAACAACTGATACTTGTTTCTATTCAAAGGCAGCAGACAACCTGAAGTGGTTATGGCACAAGAGACTCTCACATCTCAACTTCAAAGACATTCACAAATTTTCCAGTAGAAGTTTGGTGTTTGGGCTACCCACCATGTCTTATGTAAAGGACAGATTGTGTCCTAGCTGTGAAAAGGGAAAACATCACCATGCCTCATTTAAATCGAAGCAAATCTCATCTGTTGAGAAACCATTTCATTTACTTCATATGGATCTATTTGGTCCTGTTAATGTGGCCAGCTATAGTGGGAAGAAGTATACACTGGTTATTGTTGATGAATATTCTAGATACACCTGGGTATTCTTTTTGAAGCAAAAGAGTGAAGCTGCTGATGAAATTATCAATTTTATCAAAAGAATGGAGCTTTTAAATGGGCAACTAGTGAAACAGCTAAGAAGTGATCATGGTACAGAATTCAGAAATGCTACATTAGAAGAATTTTGTGCTGACAAAGGTATTTCACATAACTTTTCTGCCGTGAGAACACCTCAACAGAATGGTGTTGCAGAAAGAAGAAACAGAACTCTCATTGAAGCAGCAAGATCTATGTATGCTGAGTCTGGGCTAAAAAATTCATATTGGGCAGAAGCTGTGAACACTGCATGTTTTACCCAGAATAGATCTTTAATAGTGAAAACACATCAGAAAACTGCTTATGAAGTTCTCAAAGGAAGAAGACCCTCAATTTCATTTCTTCATGTATTTGGCACTCCCTGTTTCATTTTAAACAATAGGGATCAACTAGGCAAGTTTGATGCTAAGGCTGATGAAGGTATATTCTTGGGATATTCCAACATGTCAAAGGCATATAGGGTTTTCAATAAAAAAAAAGGGGGTTGTTTTGAAGAATCAATTAATGTTACATTTGTTGAAACTGCCCCAGCTTCATCTCCTAGTCAAGAAGATGAAGAGTTATTGTTTAAAGAGCCTACTCAGCAAGCTCTTGATGATGAAGAAGAACCAGCTGCAAATCCCTCACCAATCCATGTTACTGGGTTCTCTGATGATGAGATGGAACACTCTGTTCCATCTGTGTCTAAACCAAGTGGACCTACTGGCTCTACTGAAGTCCTACAACTTGAGCATAGGTCTACTGGTTCTGAAGGATCACAAGCTAGTACTGGTTACATTAATAATGAACAGCTGTCTCCAACTGCTGCTCATACCTTTGAACCAGCTGTTGATCAAGATGTTGTGTGTTCCACAACAAGCTCACATATTCATAACACTAGATGACAAAAGATCATCCAATTGAGCAAGTTATTGGTAATCTGGCTAGTGGTGTTAAAACAAGAAGACATGCAACCAGCAATTTTCGTATGCATGTAAATTTTGTGTCTACCATTGAACCTACATGTCCTGATGAAGCAATTAAAGATCCAAGATGGGCAGGAGCTATGCAAGAAGAGATCTCCCAGTATGATAGGAATAAGGTTTAGACATTGGTACCTAAACCTGATGATGAAACTAAGAAGATCATTGGTACCAAGTGGGTTTTCAAGAACAAGATGGATGAAGACGGGATTGTGATCAGAAAGAAAGCTAGATTGGTAGCTCAAGGATTCAAAGAGGAAGAAGGATTGGATTATGGAGAGACATATGCTCCAGTGACTAGGATGGAAGCTATCAGATTGTTCTTGGCATATGCTTCTAAGATGAACTTTAGTGTATTTCAGATGGATGTTAAATCTGCATTTCTAAATGGGAAGCTGCAAGAAGAAGTTTATGTCAAACAGC
The DNA here is from genome assembly GCF_046630445.1 of Rutidosis leptorrhynchoides. Lineage (NCBI taxonomy): Eukaryota > Viridiplantae > Streptophyta > Magnoliopsida > Asterales > Asteraceae > Rutidosis > Rutidosis leptorrhynchoides. Next base: position 679,149,439 of record NC_092334.1, on the reverse strand, counting down.
CTCCTGGTTTTGTAAGCAGTAAATATCCAGACCATGTCTACAAGCTAGACAAAGCTCTTTATGGCCTCAAACAGGCTCCAAGAGCATGGTATGAGATACTTCATGTGTATCTCACTGGTATAGGTTTTAAAGTTAGAACAATTGATACCACTCTGTTCTCAAAAGAGACAGATGGTGATCTCTTGCTGGTACAGATATATGTGGATGATATTATTTATGGATCTAAAAATGAGAAACATTGTCAAGATTTTTCAAAACTTATGTCAAAGACATATGAAATGAGCTTACAAAGAGATTTGCAATACTTTTTGGGATTGCAAATTAAACAACTTGATGATGGAATTTTTATAAGTCAGGATAAATATATCAAAGATATGTTAAAGAAATTTAGTCTGACCTGTCTAAAAGATATAGAGACCCCAATAGTAGCATCTATTAAAATAGATGCTGATCCCAATGGTGAACCAGTCAATATCACTGAATATAGAGGTATGATTGGATCCCTACTTTATCTTACAGCCAGCAAATCAGATATTATGTTTGCCACATGTCTATGTGCCAGATATCAAGCTGATCCTAAAGAGTCACACTTGCTAGCAGTTAAAAGGATATTTAGGTATCTGAAAGCTACTGCTAAACGTGGTCTTTGGTATCCCAAAGACCAGGATTTTGAGCTAATTGGGTATTCAGATGCTGACTTTGCAGGGTGTAAAATAGACAGGAAAAGTACTACTGGTGGTTGCTTGTTACTGGGTGACAGGTTAGTCAGCTGGACGAGAAAAAAGAAAAATACTGTGTCCACATCTACTGCTGAGGCAGAATACGTTTCTGCTGGTAGTTGTACTGCTCAAGTACTATGGATGCAAAGCCAGCTGAAGGACTATTATAACAACCCAAACCAATAACCAACCGATTATGCGAAACAAATTTTTTTTTTTATACAGAGGAGTGCGCCACGCGCACCACCGTAGGGTGCGCGGCGCGCACAGGTCCCAATTCAGTTCTGTCCGAATTTGCAAATTTTCAAATAAAGATCTCCCACTTCCCGACATAATTAGACGAAACGCTTTTCACAACATGTTCTAATATGAAAAACTCATACGATTCAAACATAAAATGAGTTTTACAAAACGGGGCCCACATCGTCCGTTTTACGAGTTTCGTACAATTCATGAGTTTCGACCACATTAATTTAATTTCCAAACGACACTATGAGCATGGTGTTTGGGGTTAAACTACCCAAATCTCGGTCAAACTCCAAAAGCTATCACATCACAAAAGCGTCCCCTAAACAAGCGGGATCTCTAATCCAACCGAATGCCCTTACCCTTGTCAACGCCGGAGCCTATAAAAAAAAGATAAACAAAGAGAGGGTAAGCAAAGTTTAATGAATGCAATAATTATACCCATATATATATAATATACCTACTTGCAATCACTTACGCATTTACCGCATACACGCTAGCAATACAATTAGCATACCATCACAAGTACAAAGCTACTAATCTCCAACAAACCCCTACTAGCGTAATCAATAACATATAATCGACATAATATAATATGCTACAAAACAATACACAACCATGGTTAACCATTCTCGCGTCATGGTGCTACCGACTCTTTGATTCACACCATACGCATTTGTCATGATGCTACCGGCTATTTGGTTCACATCACAACTCGAGTCATACTCACGCTAGAGTGCTACCGGATCTTTGGTTCACACTCTAACAACGCTAAGGTGCTACCGGCTCTTTGGTTCACACCCTAACAAATCGTGCTATAGCACTACCGGCTCTTTGGTTCAAACTATAACACACGTACTATGACGCTACCGGCTCTTTGGTTCACATCATAGCACGCTCGCACATACTATGACACTACCGGCTCTTTGGTTCATACCATAGCATACAAATAAATACATTACATACATATGCATATAATCATTCCACTCACCTTTAACGATTTGGTGACGGTTTTATACTTCCGCAAGCTTCAAAGCAAAGTACTTAATATAATAAGTACTTCAATCAACCCACATAACTAGTTGGACTAAATACCAACAATTTCACTTATGTGCATTTAATGACTTAAATGCATTAAATGCCCCATTTTCACCAAAACCGCCCTTTAAGGGTCAAGACCATCATTAATCACTTAAAAGCTAGTGATTAAGGTCCAACAACACTATCCATTACACAATTAGGGTATTTCATACCCATATTTCCCAATTAGGTCAATCATTAGCCCTTTGACTAATTTAAAGTCAACACACCCATTTCGGGTTATCTACTAACCCATCTAACACCCATTTACTAATTAACTAGGTGTGCTAGTGATTAACTAACCAATTAGAACTCATAAACATCAATTAACATTTTGAAGCCCTAGGTTAGTCACCATTGAGTCTTCATGACCCCCTCTTACCCAAGAACACCCAAAATCATTAAATATGGGTTTTATGTTCATCACTATCCCAAACCCCAACCCTTACACAAAATCAAAGTAAGGAAATTAAAGTTAGAACATACCACTACAACCAAAACGTAGCTAGAGAAGAGATGAACAACTTCATAACTCGAGCTAAGACTCAAAACTAGCTCCTTCTTCCATTGCTTGAGCTTTCTCACACAAGAATGTCACACTCTCTCTCTCCAAAATTGAAGTGGATAGGATGAGGTTGTTGGAAATGGAGTGAATGACACCCCAAGGTCTGACCTACTGGCCTCCAACTCGTCCACATGTGAAATTACCAAAAAGCCCATCAAAATATCTAATTAAAACAAGCAGAACCCGGCTACAGTGAGGAGTGCGCCACGCGCACCCCTATGTGTGCACTGAGCGCACCCAGCCCAGATCACTCTCTGTCTTCTGTTTAACTGCACAATCATTCCCACACTTTATGTACTCTATTTATTCTACTGTACAATGAAGATTAGGGTTTTACAACTCTCCCCCGCTTGAATCGGAGAGCGTCCTCGCAATCCAAGCCGCGTGACAAGAGGGAAGGTAAACCAACACGAATTCTTTGGGCTCCCAAGTAAACTCGAAACCTTTACTACGATGCCATTGAACTTTAAAAGTTCTCACTTCTTTATTTCTCAACCTTTTGACCTTCTCTTCGAGTATGGCAATCGGCTCCTCAATATATTCTAACTTATTGTTTAGCTCAATCTCGTCTAACGGTACCCAAGATGAATCATCCGCTAGACACTTGCGGAGATAGGAAACATGAAATGTATTATGAATCCCCACAAGCTCTACGGGTAATTCCAAACGATACGCGACTTCACCAACACCAGCTAAAACCTTAAATGGCCCAATAAACCGAGGAGCTAATTTTCCCCGTTTTCTAAACCGAATAATGCCTTTACATGGCGAAACCGTAAGCATCACCATGTCACCTTCTTGATATTCAATCATTCGTCTACGCTTGTCGGCATACGCCTTTTGTCTATCTTACGCCTTTTTCAAATGATCCCGAATCATATCACTCTTGCTATTCGTTTCTAAGACCAAATCGGTACTCCCGATTTCTTTTTGACCAATTTCACCCCAACAAATAGGAGTTCAACACCTCCGCCCATAAAGCATCTCGTAAGGTGGCATCCCGATACTAGTATGATGACTATTATTGTACGAGAATTCCACCAAAGGTAAGTGCTCATCCCAACTACCACCGAAATCAATAATACACGCCCGTAACATATCCTCCAAAGTTTGATTCGTACGTTCAGTTTGACCGTCCGTTTGAGGATGATACGCAGTTGCTCAATTTCAATTGCGTACCCATATCTTCATGAAACTTTTCCCAAAACCGAGATGTGAAACAGGTATCCCGATCCGAAATAATAGATATAGGAACCCCGTGTCTCGCTATCACCTCCTTGATAAACAACTTAGTCAAAGTCTCCGATGATATCGCTTCCCGAATGAGAAGAAATAAGGCACTCTTCGTCAATCGATCAACTATCACCCATATCGAATCGAATTGGGTTCTCGCCGTTTTAGGTAACTTTGTGATGAAATTCATGGTAATGTGCTCCCATTTCCACTTCGGGATTTCTAACGGTTGTAACTGACCATACGACTTTTGGTGTTTGGCTTTAACTTGCAAACACGTGACACATTGCTCAACATACTTAACAACATCACGTTTCATGCCCGGCCACCAATAATCCTTTCTCAAATTGAGATACATTTTCGTCGCGCCCGGATGAACGGAATACTTTGACTTATGTGCTTCATCAAGTAGCACTCATCGATAATCCCCCATCTTAGGCACCCACACTCTTCCTTGAAAAGACAACAACCCACGCGAACCCATAGTAATGAATTCCGATTACCCCACAATTCGTTCCGCATGCTTGTTGTGAACGTAAGCTTCAATTTGAATCACACCAAGTTTTTCAAGAAATTGTTAGTAATAATCATATGTAACGATCCTACTCGTATCGCCGGATGTTGACTCTTTCGACTTAATGCATCCGCGACCACATTCGCCTTACCCGGATGATAAAGTATTTCACAATCATAGTCTTTCACCACATCCATCCATCTACGTTGAAGATAATTCAAATCTCTTTGATCAAAAAGATATTTCAAACTCTTGTGATCCGAATAAATCGTACACTTGATACCATACAAGTAATGGTGCCAAATTTTCAACGCATGAACAACCGCCGCTAACTCAAGATCATGAGTCGGATATCTCGTTTTGTGTTCCTTTAATTGTCGAGAGGCATAAGCGATGACTTTACTCCTTTGCATTAGAACACACCCGAGCCCATTTAAAGAAGCATCACAATAGACCGTCATGTCTTCCACCCCTTCCGGCAAAACTAGCACCGGAGCTTGACACAACTTCTCTTTTAACAATTGAAAAGCAATTTCTTGCTCGTTCTCCCAATTAAATCTCGCGTTCTTTCTCGTCAATTTCGTCAATGGAGAAGCGATCTTAGAAAAGTCTTGGATAAACCGACGATAATAATCGGCCAATTCGAGAAAACTTCAGATTTCCGTAGGCGTAGTCAGTCGTCTCCAACTCTTCACCGTCTCTATCTTCCCTGGATCTACTTGAATACCATTTTTGTTCACAATATGGCCAAGGAATTGAACTTCCCTTAGCCAAAATTCACATTTGGAGAATTTAGCATACAACTTCTCCTTCCGCAACGTCTTTAACAAGCACCGTAAATGATGTTCATGTTCCTTCATACTCTTCGAATAGACAAGTATGCCGTCAATGAACACAATTACCGACTTGTCCAACATAAGTTGGCACACTCGGTTCATAAGATTCATGAATTCCGTCGGTGCATTCGTAAGACCAAAAGGCATAACTACGAATTCAAAATGCCCATAACGCGTTCGAAAAGCCGTTTTCTCGATATCTTCCTCACGGACCCGCACTTGGTGATAGCCGGATCGTAGGTCGATTTTTGAGAAATACGTTGCACCTTGGAGTTGGTCAAACAAATCGTTAATCCTAGGCAATGGATAACGATTCTTGATCGTCACTTTGTTCAAATCCCGATAATCGATGCACATCCGCATACTACCATCCTTCTTCTTCACGAATAAAACTGGAGCGCCCCATAGCGAAGCACTCGGTTGGATAAAACCCTTTTCAAGTAGCTCTTGGGTTTGATTTAACAACTCTTGCATTTCCATCGGCGCTAAACGATAAGGAGTTTTAGCAATGGGGGTAGCCCCCGGAACCAACTCAATGCGAAATTCAATTTGTCTTTCCGCCGGAACACCCGGTAACTCATCCGAAAAAACGTCTTTAAATTCATTCACCACCGGAATTTCACGAATGGATGGTGGCTCATCTCGAGTATCAACAACATGGGCAAGAAAAGCCATGCCACCACCAACAACAAAACGACGTGCCCATGCAAAAGTGCATATCGGCACAAGTCTTCTTCGTTTATTGCCATGAATAATTAACTCTCCCCCACTTGGGGTCTTCACTCGAATAGATTTTTCATGGCACGCAATATCGGCTCTATTATGATCGAGCCAATCCATACCAACAACGATATCAAAATCACCCAAAGTCATCGGGATGAGATCGATTTTAAAGTTTTCGACACCAAACACAACATTACAATTTTTACACACATCAACCACTAGCACCGTCTTGCCATCCGCTATTACAACTTCTACCGGATGACTTAGCTTAGCTAACAGTTTATTAAGTTTAGGCACAAATTTTGGTGACACAAACGACAAGTTTGCACCACTATCAAAGAGTATCCTTGTCGGATTGAAATTAACCATGAAAGTACCTGAGACAACTTCGCTAGATTGCTTGGCTTCCTCATTGGTCATCAAACAATTGCGACCCCTAGCCGTACCCGCTGCCTTCTCTAGCCGCTTAACATTATCGTTGCGTAATTCAGGAGACTCCGGCCTCTTGTGCCCCTCTTTGTTACAATTAAAACAAACGATTTTGTTGAAAGATGAGTTCGTACAATCACGGGCCAAGTGCCCTTGTCGACCACAATTGTAGCACGTGGGCCCAAAACTCTTATAATCTCCCTTTCTCACACTACTGACGCTCTCGGTCACACTCTTGCTCTTCTTGTTCGAGTGGCCAGTAGCTTCAAATTTTCGTTTGCCAAAGGTGAAGTCACTCTTTCTTGGAGCAAGCGACTCAAAACCCTTAGCGATATCAAACAATTCATCAAAAGTCTTCGCCGAATTCCTACTAATCCTTTCTTGATAGTTATCATTCAAGGTTCGGTAGAAATCTTCTTTCAACATATGATCGTTCCCGTCATACTCCAGGCAAAATTGGGTCTTTGATAAGAAAGTAGACTTGAGAGTGTTCAAATCCATTGACCCTTGCCTTAAAGTACGTTACTCGTCCTTAAGCTTTGAAAGATCGGCCGAAGTTCGGTAATCCTTGAAAAATTCTTCTTTAAACTCATCCCACGTCAAACTCATACTTTGTTCTTCGCCATAAAGTCGGATTTTCGCGTCCCACCACAACTTGGCATCACCCCTCATCATGCTACTACCAAACCTCGTCTTTTTATCGAGAGGGCACTCACTAGTACGGAAAGCCCCCTCCATATCGGAGATCCATCGAGCACTCTTGAGTGGGTCTCGTTCACCTTCAAAGGCGGGAGGTTGAGCATCTTTGAAGTTTTTATAGTGGAAGTCTCGTCTTCCCGCGTTATCCTCTTTAAGAACAATCTTAACTTGTTCCTTGACTAGATTGACTACTTATTCGTCAATCAAATCCAAGAACATCTTCTTAACATCCTCTAAGAAGGCCTCATGGCGCCTTTGCATAATGGCCTCAACCTTGGTCGTAAACTCAACATCCTCGCTCGAACCCCCTTCATTGGTCTCGGGTCCGTTTCTCGTCTTCATACTATAAAACGGAAAAGGTTAAGCAACGAACGAGAAAACTTAACACATATGTATATACATATACACCACACTACCCCATCTTGCTCAACAATCGTCGTACATTGCTTGTTTGACACGATTTGAACCCGTAACAATGGTAGCTAATCATTGTTACGCGAGCACGTCACATTAACTTGCTAGTACAACGTCTATCTCACTTCATGATTGCTAACACAACACAAAACAATTAGCGCAAGGTTAGTTCACGTAAACCTAAGCACTAATCAACTCCCGGTCCGACCCGTCTCCTACAAGTCCCGCATAAAGCGCATACACAAATAAATCTAAGTCTAGGCACCTATCTCAAGTCGCCTAAATCCCTTAGACCATGCTCTGATACCACTTGTAACAACCCAAACCAATAACCAACCGATTACGCGAAACAAATTTTTTTTTCATACAGAGGAGTGCGCCACGCGCACCACCATAGGGTGCGTGGCGCGTACAGGCCCCAATTCAGTTCTGTCCGAATTTGCAAATTTTCAAATAAAGATCTCCCACTTCCTGACATAATTAGACGAAACGTTTTTCACAACATGTTCTAATATGAAAAACTCATACGATTCAAACATAAAATGAGTTTTACAAAACGGGGCCCACATCGGCCGTTTTACGAGTTTCTTACAATTCATGAGTTTCGACCACATTAGTTTAATTTCCAAATGACACTATGAGCATGGTGTTTGGGGTTAAACTACCCAAATCTCGGTCAAACTCCAAAAGCTATCACATCACAAAAGCGACTCCCAAACAACCGGGATCTCTAATCCAACCGAATGCCCTTACCCTTGTCAACGCCGGAGCCTATAAAAAAAGATAAACAACGAGAGGGTAAGCAAAGCTTAGTGAATGCAATAATTATACCCATATATATATATATATATAATATACCTACTTGCAATCACTTACACATTTACCGCATGCACGCTAGCAATACAATTAGCATACCATCACAAGTACGAAGCTACTAATCTCCAACAAACCCCTACTAGCGTAATCAATAACATATAATCGACATAATATAATATGCTACAAAACAATACACAACCATGGTTAACCATTCTCGCGTCATGGTGCTACCGGCTCTTTGGTTCACACCATACGCATTTATCATGATGCTACCAGCTCTTTGGTTCACATCACAACTTGAGTCATACTCACGCTAGAGTGCTACCGGCTCTTTGGTTCACACTCTAACAACGCTAAGGTGCTACCGGCTCTTTGGTTCACACCCTAACAAATCGTGCTATAGCGCTACAGGCTCTTTGGTTCACACTATAACACACGTACTATGACGCTACCGGCTCTTTGGTTCACATCATAGCACGCTCGCACATACTATGGAACTGCCGGCTCTTTGGTTCATACCATAGCATACAAATAAATACATTACATACATATGCATATAATCATTCCACTCACCTTTAACTATTTGGTGACGGTTTTATACTTCCGCAAGCTTCAAAGCAAAGTACCTAATATAATAAGTACTTCAATCAACCCACATAACTAGTTGGACTAAATACCAACAATTTCACCTATGTGCATTTAATGACTTAAATGCTTTAAATGCCCCATTTTCACCAAAACCGCCCTTTAAGGGTCAAGACCATCATTAATCACTTAAAAGCTAGTGATTAAGGTCTAACAACACTATCCATTACACAATTAGGGTATTTCATACCCATATTTCCCAATTAGGTCAATCATTAGCCCTTTGACTAATTTAAAGTCAACACACCCATTTCGAGTTATCTACTAACCCATATAACACCCATTTACTAATTAACTAGGTGTGATAGTGATTAACTAACCAATTAGAACTCATAAACATCAATTAACATTTTGAAACCCTAGGTTAGTCACCATTGAGTCTTCATGACCCCCTCTTACCCAAGAACACCCAAAATCATTAAATATGGGTTTTATGTTCTTCACTATCCCAAACCCTAACCCTTACACAAAATTAAAGTAAGGAAATTAAAGTTAGAACATACCACTACAACCAAAACGTAGCTAGAGAAGAGATGAACAACTTTATAACTCGAGCTAAGACTCAAAACTAGCTCCTTCTTCCTTTGCTTGAGCTTTCTCACACAAGAATGTCACTCTCTTTCCAAAATTGAAGTGGATAGGATGAGGTTGTTGGAAATGGAGTGAATGACACCCCAAGGTCTGACCTACTGGCCTTCAACTCGTCTACAAGTGAAATTACCAAAAAGCCCATCAAAATATCTAATTAAAACAAGCAGAACCCGGCTACAGTGAGGAGTGCGCCACGCGCACCCATATGTGTGCGCTGAGCGCACCCAGCTCAGATCACTCTCTATCTTCTGTTTAACTGCACAATCATTCCCACACTTTATGTACTCTATTTATTCTGCTGTATAATGAAGATTAGGGTCTTACAACTATGGTGTTCATGTTACAAAGACTCCAATCTACTGTGAAAACACAAGTACAATTGCTATCACCAACAATCCTGTGATGCATTCAAGGACGAAGCACATTGACGTTCGATATCATTTCATAAGGGATCATGTCCAAAAAGGAGATGTGGAGCTACATTTTATTTCAACAGACCAACAGTTAGCAGATCTATTCACAAAGCCCTTAGATGAGAAACGTTTTAACTATCTCATCTCTGAGCTGGGTATGCTTGAACTTTAAATAAAAGACAATTTTGTTGGTGTGCTGGCTCTATACCATGTAGGGCAAACCAGTAAGTCACATTTATTAACTTACTGCCTATATGTCAAACACTCAGCACAACAAGGTCTTTTATACTTTGGTTACTCAAAATGTTTTAAATGAAATAATAAATAGCTCACAAAATTAAATAATTCCTTAAAACTGAAACTCATTTACTCGAAATGATTTAAATTAAATTCATGACATATTAAATGTAACAAAGTATTTTATATTTAATACAAAACTTATTTTGTGGTCTTTAAATCAATTTTGAATTAAAACCTGCTGCATTTAATGCTGAATGGGAGGTATGAGTGTTTAAGCCGTATATACGTCATGTCAACAGTCTGTGTCCCCTCGAAAGTGTGCCAGTCTGTCACATCTGCCCAAACACCTGCAGATGACAGTTGCCATTTTCTCTCTCCTGTTTTTTACCCAATCAGAACGGATAAAAGAGTGTTTTATCTTCCATAATAACCTTCGGTTAGTCATTATTCAAAATCACACACTCTTTTCTCTCAAAATCTTCCAATCTTCCAACTTTCACAACTTCATATCTTCATCTTTACCTATCATCAATGGCAGACCAACCAAAATCACCACATGTTGAAAACGAGCCAGAAGAACAACAACTGCAACAACAACCGGTACAATAACCTGATCAACAACCACAACTGGCATCGGAGGAACAGGTTGTTCAAGGACCACTGTTCAATCTCCACCCAGCTGTAGTTAGAGCTGCTAATGTACTTGAACACACGACTATTCGCCTATCAAGAGGCAATGCTGCTCATTCACTCTCCATTCCCAAATCAAAAGCCAATATGGGTTATGAAACGCTAATCGACTACATCCGGCAATCCCCTCTGGCTAGAGCTATCACCGGTGTACCTTCACACTTTTATGCTGCCTACTTGGCACGATTTTGGTATACTGCCACCCCTGCCACCACTCCCCAGAATGTTCCATGTATTCGTGGCATGGTAACCGAAACCCTAACTTGCTTCATCACCGTTGAAGCCATCCGCCGTGCCCTTCAATTACCAGATGGACCGTTTGTCGATTCACCAACCAGCGATGTATTCAGAAGGGAGGTGCTAGAAATCATTGGGTTTTCTCAACCAATTACTCATACACCTTTGAGGAAGCATATACCACCTCTTTGGTACTACTTCTTTGGGCTGCTGACCCAGTGCATTAGCCAGAAATTAGGAAGTTTTGACCAGTGCTCAGATTTTGAGCTTAAAATTGGTCATGGTTTGTTGTTCAACAGAAACATTGATTATGCCGGGAAAATTTATGTGAGGCTAAGGGAGATGGTGCAAGCACCTAAACGAACGCATTTAATCTCCTTTCTAAGGTTCTTAAGCCTGGTTTTTGAAAATGAGCTGGGTGAAGCTTACCAGCAGATTGCTGATCAATCATACGACCTGCCTCTAAAATAAGGGGGTATACCAAAAGATGCACATGCTGCTCCATATACTGGTTTGACACCAAGAATGCTAGAGTATCTTGCTGCTCGGGGTGGAGCTAACCAATCGACTGCCTCTGGTTCTGCACCAGCTGAGGGGGAGGGTCCTCAGAGTAAGCCAGCTACGCGTAGGAAGCAGCCAGCTACCTCAACTAGAACAGCCACCGTCTCACATACTGGTAAAGCAGTAGTTGTATTAGAATCTAGTGCTCTCTGATAATAAAGAACAACCCTAGTCTTATATACTGACTACCCAATTCTAGCATTGGAATCCGTTGCTCATCTATTTCTTGGTAACAAGCAAATCCACACATGCAAAGGCTGGCTCCAAGCAAACCGCAGGTGAGATTGCACTAGTCTCAACTGCTGCTCCTGCAAAGGATGTAGCTATGGAACCTGGTGCGTTTCTAGAACAAACAGCAGAAAATTCTAACTTAATTGAAAACATTTTAACTGCTGACTTGAAAAATGAAAGTGGAGTTACAGGTATAACCTTGGCTCCCAAGCTGACTGGTTTTAAAACTAGTGTTAAGAAGAGTAGCAACCCATACTCTTCTAACCAGACACTTCCACATTTTTCTAAATTGAACTTAATGCTATATCCCCTGCTGACAGTACAACCAGCAGAGCACATAACTGACCCCCAAAGCAGACTTGAGCTGGGTCCTCATCGTGTTGAACCAGCTCAGGATTTTGCAAAGCCAATATGTTACTTGGATCATGATAAGAGTCTCACTCCTACATCATTACCAGCCAGAACTCTTACACTATCTGGGTCAACATGTGTTGCCAATGAGTCAGCAGAGTCACAGCTGCACTTACAGACACCTAACTCTGTCTCAATCAAAGGGCTTACTAAACCACCAATCTGTCCCAAGAGACCAACAACAGATGCAATTGTTGAGTCAAATTTATTTGGTTCTACAGTTGTTAACATAAAATGTTCTTTTGTTTCAGTTCTTAGCAGGGTATATGAACAGGCAGAGGGGGAGTAAGAAAAGGATGTTAATGTTTCTACTGATGAGCTCTCTGCTTCTGCTACTGGTGTTGGTGCTACTGATTTACCTACTGGTGGTGCTGACACTAGTACTGTTGTCTCTACTGCTGCTAGCTCTACTGGAGACAATGTGGTTGCTGGTTCTACTGATCTTACTGTTAATGAGGAGGTAGCTACTGTTGATATATATGCTACTCCTCCTACTGTATCTGGTATTGCTGCTTCAACCACTGATTCTGTAGGGGTTGAGGAGATGATAATGGAACCTCCTCTTGCACTTGAAAAGGTCATTGGTAATATTGTTAAGGAGGTTCTTGATATGGATGTCACTGGTTCTATTAGTATTCCAGATGTTTCTGATCTTCAATCGAGACAATTTATTACTGTGGATCCAGCTGGTAATCTACAGGTTTCTGATTCAACACCGGATACTTTCTTTAGAGGTGCTGCAGATGCTGCTTCTTCACCTACTGCACAGTCACCTACTGCTGCTACTGGTTCTACGGAACCCATTATGGATGCTGGTACCTCTACTACTGCCACTACTAATTCATCTCAGGCTACTGCTTCTATTGAGCAGGAGCCATATGTGTGCCATGTACCAGATCCTGATGAAGTTGTACCTAACTTCATCTATAGGGGAGCATCCATCACTCCCAGAGTTGCCTTGCTGGCGGATCAGCTGACTATTGATCCCCAAAGTGCTCTGGTGACAGCCAATAAACTACCTAGGGAAGAGCTGACTGAAATGCTGTGTCAGCTTGATCGACCAGTAAGAGAAGAGGTATATGAGAGGTTGGCTACTTTAGAATAGATCAATGCGCAGCCATACTATCACTATTTTGGTATGGCTCCAGCTGCTTCTCCATGGCCTGGTACATGGAGGCCTCTCAAGTTCATCAGAGATCCCACTACTGGTAAATTTATCATGCAACAACTTCCTGATTCGCCAGTACCTTCTGATTCATCAGCTTCTTTCTCATCATATTCTTCATCTGATGGTGATGCTGATAAAGGTACTAGTAAGGAAGAGCCAGTCATTCATGATAATGTGACTGGCTCCAAAGATAAACCAGTGGATCTCACTGATGATGCTGATAATGATGCTGACAAGGATACCAGTGGTTCAAAACCTTCGGGTAAAGGTAAAAATGATGGTGATCACGGTGACAAGTCAGACTCTGATCTTTCACCTCCACCACCCCACGGAGGTACTCCTGTGTTAGCTGCTAGTGATCACCCCTCAACCAGCTATACTAAGTTTAATGCTGATGAGGTGGCTGCCATCTCCACTTTGGCTGTCTATAAGACATTAGCTGAAGTCACACCGGATCTACAAAACACCATTCGTTCTGCTATTGTTGATAGAGTGTCTGAAGCAGTACGCACAGCTGGGGAGGTTACCACTTCTTCTATTGAGAACAAGCTCAAACAAGTGTGTGCCTTTGCAGATCTTGCGGTGGAAGTCATTGTCAAACAACATGAAGAGGTGGAGGATTTAAAGAAGTGAATCATCTCTCACAATGATTATACTGAGGATATTGCCCGTCTTCAAGCTGATTTGTATGCTGCTAATCGCAGAATTCTTTTCCTTAATGAAGAAAATAGGGTGTTAGAAGAGAGATTGGATTCACAGGAACAGCAAATGGCTACTATGATTCCTGCCTCAGCTTATGTACAAATGGTGGAGGTAATGCAATGCATGGTTGATCTTCAAGCTGGTGTTAGGGCTGATGTCCAAAATATGGCCATGGGTGTTACTAGAAATGAAGTTCGAACTTCCAATCTCTGCCTAAGACAATATGGCATAGATCCTGGTGCCCATCTTTCTCTTGCTGATGCAGACTGGAACAATTTTACTTTCTCTATTCCTCAGTCAGATAGTGACCTTGATGCACAGGTCTCCCCTGCTCACCCTTTCTGTCCCTGCTGATGACAAAAAGGGGGAGAAGAAGTCTAGGAAAAAGTCCAAAAAGAGAAAACAATCTGAGGGGGAGCATGAGCATGAAAAGGCTCCTAAACAGCAAAGGAGAGATGGTGATGATGGTGGTGATGGTACTGGCACTAAGCCCAACAACGCTCATACTGAAGCTGGTGTACAGGCAGCTAGTGAATCTCAACCCAGTGTGTCTGCCACATCAGTGGATGATATTGGTTCTGGCAATAAGCCCAGTGACATTTCTGAATTGGCTGTTGCTGAATCTTTTGCTGTCTCTCAAACCATTGAACGTAAATTGAAAAGAAAAATGGAGAGACATCAGAAGAGACAGCAGGAATTAGATGCTGCTTTTAACGCTAAGTTTGGGGCCTATGCTGCTCTAAAAAGACTTAAAATGGAGCGTAGACGAACCCTCACTCCTGATAAGCGTGAAATTGATGATGATCTGATCAGCATTGAAGAATATAAAAGGGCTACCCTGAAAAGAAATGCTAAGTTCATGATCAAGTATGATAAAAAGAAAGTCAAGCTGTATGCTGAGCGAGCAGATAGAATAAAGAAGATGACTCCTGAAGAGATGAAAGATTATTTAGCTTTTACCGAGTCAGGAGGAGTTAGAGCTGATGTATTTATGAAATGGCTAGATGCAATGTTAGAAACCAGCTCATCTTCTTGACCAGTATCGTCTACTCAGCCAGCTACACAACAACAGCCAGCATATGTTGATGTTCAGGGGAAGCATCTTGCTATTGTTCCCGATCTGCCACCACAAGAACCAGTATCAACACAAGATCCATCAGCTGAACCTAAGCCAATTGACAAACAAAGGGTGAAATTTGCTCATAGGGACAACCAGCCCCTAAGGAAAGGACCCCTATTTGAGGCAGCTAATGAAGATACTGAGGCAGTTGTGCCAGCTGATACTAATCAGTCAGCTGGTACTGAAGACATATAAATGAGTGCTGTGAATGAAGACCCAGCCAGTAGTGTGCTGCTGGGTGAAACAAGTGTTGAAGACCCAGCAAAGGTGGATGTGCTGGGTGCTAATCAAGATGATGATATGGTTAATCCTGCTGACTTTACAGTCTGGGGTAGTGGAGATCACTTATTTGTTCAATCACCTATCTCTCCCTGGACCTTCACTTATTTTAACAGAACACGGGATAATCGTGTTAATCAGTTTCCAGTGAGTTCATCTGGCATAGGTGAATCAATCATGTATCCTCCATCTTCCCCAAAACATCATGGTAAACACAGAACTTGGGAAGATGATTCAGTTGCCCGTGGTGAGCCAGATCTATTTAGAATGAATCCAGATGAAAGAGATGCTTACAGGCTGGAGATCACTGTACAAGAATTACTTGAGCAAAGACAAGTAGCTATTGATGAAAGGATACGCTAAGTTAGATTACTGCATCATCCTCTTGATAAGCCATTCTACATCACTGCCTTGACTTATGGCATTGAAATTGGTGTATACTTAAATAGCAGTGGTCAAAGGCTCTCTACTGATGAGGAGAAAGCTCAATTTTAAGAGGCTCGCCAACTGGGTATGGATCTAAGGGAGTATCGTGTTGCCCTTAGAACTGAAGAGGGTAGAAAGATGATTGAAACAGCAAAGTCCCTGAAAATTACTGCCGATGATTATCTGTTGGGCTTAGAAGCTGAAATACAAAGAAGGGAGGCTGCTGATGCTGAACTTGCTGAGAGGGTAAGGCTTCAAGAAATAGAAGACAAATTGGCTGCTGATAGAAAGCTAGAGGCTGAGTCCCTCAAATTAGCTAAAGCCATTGTCAAGGAACAGGATAAGGCCCTTGATGAACTAGAAGCTGCTGAGAAAGCACCTGCTATTGCTCCTACAGAAACTGCCCGAACCATTGAACTATCTGATCATTATTATAGGAGCAGGTATGGTGATGTGATGAACAAAAGATCAAATCCCAGTAAGATCATCAAAGTGCACAGAGGCTCAAAAAGAGCTTTCAATGTCAGCAGGGAGAATAATGTCCAAGAAAGGATAAATTATGATGAGTTACGATCCTTAGGTTCAGTGAATGGATGGAGATATTGGAGTACTTCATTGGTAAAGCTGAAAGTGGTATTAAAAAGGCATTGAAGCTAGAACTCCAAGACCTCTTCAACAAAGCTACAAAATTTGGGAATGCACCAGTAGTAAACGTAGAAGAAGTACTTTCTCAAAAACCTAAAGGAAAGAAATCTACTGGTGAAGGCCCTCAAAGAAGAGATCGCATCATTCTACCTCCTCATATCCCTATATTTGATCCTGCTAATATACCTATCCTATTTCCTGAAGCCTGGAGAATCAAACAAGAGGAGCTATCTGAAGAGGAATTAAATAAAGATAAAGATAGATAGCCCTCTAGTGCTCAAATTGTATCTTTTGTTTATTTCATTTTTCATTATGATGTTCTTGTAATTACTGTATATACTCTGCTGTAATGAAAGTGAAATGAGTTTATCTTCAAAATCATATCGAATTATAAGATATAGATAACTCAACAAAAGATCCCAAAAACAAACTTAAAAGGGACAAATTTACTGCCTATTCTTCCTTAGGTCCATCTGTGCTAGCTTTAGTGTTTTCTCTATATGTCATAGGTTTTGTCATCATCAAATAGGGGGAGATTGCTGAGTCCCGAAAATAATTAAGGATTTAATTATGACAAAACTGTAATTTATTTGCACTAAAATGTTATGTGCAGCCAGCACAAGTTTGTTTATGTATGACATCAGATATTGCTATATCGAGTGTAGTTTGCTGCTCAGTCTACCAGCACAAGGTAGACAGTGTTCTTCAATCAGCACAGGATGTGTACTCAGCAGTTCAAGAATATCAAGTGTCTCAGCAATGAAGAACCAGCACAGCTGAAATGCAGCTTACTACACAAGACAGCTATGCTCCATTATAAGCATAGTAGTTTCCCGAGTGGTCTACATCAATTGTACTATTCAACAGAAGTTAAAGACAAAGTTGAACAGAAAAGGACACGCGTCGACGGCTGACAAGTGACCCTACAAGACCACGTGGGAATGCAAAAGTTTAACGCATGTGCAGACATGGGTTATACTTTGTCAACACCTAGGGAACACAACATTCTATTTGTTTAATCAAATAGTAGTGCCAAATCGAATTGGGGTGTTCTTGCAAATAGCTACCAAAGAGGAAAAAGGAGAGCATGCTCTCTGATGCAGTTGTCCCCACAAGTACAGACATCCTATGTACCAGTGGACAATAGAACCATTACACGGTTAATAGGACTACTATAAATTGTTGTATCCACTATTGTAACAACTAGTGTTGTGGGTTTATTTATTTAGAGTCAAAAATGTGTAATAGCTTTTAGTTTACCTCTTAGCTATATTCTAGGTAATCTGTATCAACCAACTATCATTCCGCCAAGGATAGTTGTGATTCTTTGTGATTCAATCAATAAAGAATAACCGTTGAAAATTACCCGTGACTCTATTTAATTTATATGTTTGAATACTAATTGTGTTTAACTGTTAAGTTAATTAAAAGAAATTGTATTCACCCCCCCCTCTACAATACTCCTGTTGTTATCAAGGGACCAACAATACCCCTTTTAAAATCTAAAAACTACACAGCTGGCCCGACAGACCAATTGGACGGCATCCAACATTCTGGACGACGTCCAGTCCTTCTCTACTGGACGACGTCCCACCATCCTGGACGGCAACCCGAATAACTGAACAAAGCTGAAACCGAAACAGGGTCTTACAACTCTCCTCCACTTAAGCATGATCGCGTCCTCGCGATTTGCGCCACTTAACCGCACAGACCACACTCAACGGTCCTCAAACATAAGTCCCAATCCGACTTTCTTAGACAATTCTTCCCAATGAATCATCCTTAACAACTAAATCATCACCCGCGATTTATCAAATCCACCAATCCGAGCACTAAAACCTTGCTCATTCCCTCACATCGGAAAAAACTCAACCAATCTCGAACCGAGATATCAACCCTTTAGCGTACCCTTACCAAGTACAATGCTAAAGTAACCGCATACCAACCTAAGGTCAACAACCAAACCGACGAAGACCGAAATAAAAGTGAATCCTTACGGATAACACTTACCACTTAACATCCCTTGTAGTGCGCAACACGACCAATACGTAACTATCGTAACATCATAAAAAAACGGCTAAAACTGATAGCACCCAAACGACTATGGCAACGCAAATCCCAAGGCGTACAAAATCTACTATTGTCACACCTGTAACAACATGTGAGCGAAAAACGGCTATCGCATCACTAATCATACAACATGGTCCTCACGACCCCACCATCGGTGTATAAAATGACCAATAGTTCACGCAACATGGTCCTCACGACCCCACCATCGGTGTATAAAACAACCAATAGTTCAAGCAACATGGTCCTCACGACCCCACCATCGGTGTATAAAACAACCAATAGTTCATGCAACATGGTCCTCACGACCCTACCATCGGTGTATAAAACGACCAATAGTTCACGCAACGTGGTCCTCACGACCCCACCATCGGTGTATAAAACAACCAATAGTTCACGCAACATGGTCCTAACGACCCCACCATCGGTGTATAAAACAACCAATAGTTCACACACCCAACAACATGAAGGCTGGCCGAAAACTACACGCGCCTTAGTGAATCTGCACCACACGCGACTCACTACCTTCACCGCAACAACAATCGGGATTGGCCAAACTACACGCGCCCTAGTGAATCCGAACTACACGAGAATCACTATCCCAAATGAATGACCGCATCCACACGTGTTGAAAGGACTCGTTCATATACATTATAAACGATTCACAATAGTTGATTACATCGCGAGGTATTTGACCTCTATATGATACATTTTACAAACATTGCATTTGTTTTTAAAAGACAAACTTTCTTTACATCGAAAATTGACAGGCATGTATACCATTTCATAATATCCACTATTCAACTATAAATTGACTTAATAATAATAATCTTTAATGAACTCAATGACTTGAATGCAACGTTCTTCGAAATATGCAATGAAAGACTCCAATTAATATCTTTAATATGAGCAAATGCACAGCGGAAGATTTCTTTAATACCTGAGAATAAACATGCTTTAAAGTGTCAACCAAAAGGTTGGTGAATTCATTAGTTTATCATAATCATTCATTTTCATCATTTTAATAGACCACAAGAATTTCATTTCCAGTTCTCATAAATATACGTCCCATGCATAGAGACAAAAATCATTCATATGGATTGAACACCTGGTAACCGACATTCACAATATGCATATAAGAATATCCCCATCATTCCGGGATCCTCCTTCGGACATGATATAAATTTCGAAGTACTAAAGCATCCGGTACTTTGGATGGGGCTTGTTGGGCCCAATAGATCTATCTTTAGGATTCGCGTCAATTAGGGTGTCTGTTCCCTAATTCTTAGATTACCAGACTTAATAAAAAGGGGCATATTCAATTTCGATAATTCAACCATATAATGTAGTTTCGATTACTTGTGTCTATTTCGTAAAACATTTATAAAATTTGCGCATGTATTCTCAGCCCAAAAATATAAAGGGTAAAAAGGCAAATGAAACTCACCATACTGTATTTTGTAGTGAAAATACATATAACGTCATTGAACTAGTGCAAGGTTGGCCTCGGATTCACGAACCTAAATTAATTATATATAATTATATGTTGGTCAATATTTGTCTAACAATTAGGTCAGGTCATAGTGTACCACAATCCTAATGCTCGAGACTAATATGCAAAAGTCAACAAAAGTCAATTTGACTCAAAATGATTTCCAAAATTTATACATGATTATAATATATTTTAAATATCGTCGTTTTATATTTTTAAATATTTTTAAAAGATTTATTAGAGTAAATAATATAATTCATTTATTAATAAATAAAATTTTATATTAAAATTTATATAATAAAATATACTTTTATATATATTAAGTAATAAAATTTATCGGGTTCATTTAATATCATAAAGATAATATGATAGGTATTATTAAAGTAATTTATTACACGTAGTAAAATATGTTTGTATTACATATTTATTTGATAAAATAATATCTATAATGTTAGTAAGTAAAAGTTGTATTATTTTGTAATAATAATTATTATTATAAAAATATCAATATTTATAATTACTAAGGTGATATTATGATAAAACGATATTTCTAATTATGATAACTTTAATATTTACGATAATTTTAATATTATCTTTAAAATAATAATTCTATTTAAAATGATAATAAAAATGATATTTTATAGCAACAATGACATTTCTATTAAAATGATAATTTTTGTTAAAATAATAATTTTTGTTAAAATGATAGTTTTGATACTAACGATACTTTTAATAATAATAGTAATGATAAAAATAATAAGAACGATAATTTTATCTAAATCAATATCTTATAATATTTTAATTTCATCATGATACTCTTACTCATTATTTCCTAATCGTTTCGTTTAATAGCTTTTAATCATCTTTTATATCGTGCTCATAATAATGATAATAATAGTAATCAAAATAATTAGGTGTTACTAATATTAGTTTTAATTACAATAATACTAATAATGATAATTACTATGACATTATTAACGATAATGATAATATAATAATAATAATAATAACAATAACCATTTTTAAATAATGATATATATTAATAATGATAATAATAATAATGATAATAATAATAATAATAATAATAATAATAATAATAATAATAATAATAATAATAATAATAATAATAATAATAATTAGATAATAATAATAATAATAATTAGATAATAATAATAATACTAATACTAATTATAACTTTAATGATAATAATGATAGTAATAATAATAATAAAAAACAATTTTTAATGATAAATCCTTTTATTGATAAAGATAATAATAATAATAATAATAAGATAAAACTAGAACGACGATAATAACGACGATAATAATAATCATTTTTAATAATAATACAAAAATTCGATGGACTATAACTTCAAATCCGTTCATCGAAATCATTCGATATCTAAATAAAAAGTTCTTAATTTTTCGCTAGCTTTTCAACGACATGCATATCTTATACCTTATCTCAGTCGCATATATAACTAATTCAGGATTCAACATAATCTAACTAAAGGCAATATCAAAAGTACAAACATGCATAATCCTATATACTCGAGCACTAGTCAGGGATACACTATTAGCATGTAAAAGTTAAATTATGAGTACTCACGTATCAATATTGAGATTCAATATTGCAGGAAAGGTACATAGACGCAACGGAGATGATAAACACTATATTGACCTCATGAGCATACCCATGAACCATACCCAATCACCTCCATAGCTATAACCCATAATTTCCTTAATCCAATCCCACTCGAAAAACAATTTCGAAATCACCCGGACCGCACTCCGATGTAATATTTTATGTATACTAATAATATCTTGAAATAATACGGAGTAAATATATATATGTAAATAGATTGAGAGAGTTTAGAGAAAAATATTTTCAAGTTTCTATGAAATAATGAAACCTATTGAATTCTATTTATAATAGATTTTTGAATTATTAAAGTGAATTATTAAAGTATGAATTATTAAAGTGAATTATTAAAGTATGAATTATTAAAGTGAATTATTAAAGTATGAATTATTAAAGTGAATTATTAAAGTATGAATTATTAAAGTGAATTATTAAAGTATGAATTATTAAAGTGAATTATTATAGTCAAAGTAAAGTAAAAAATAAAGTAAAGGTAAAGTTTAAGTATAGTAAAAGTATAAAACTATGTACGTATAATACGCGTATAAATATATATAATATTAATTTAAATCGTTATATATATTTAATAAAATAAAATATAAATATCGTTATCTTTATTATACTGGTTAAGTAATGAGTTGTCAAAAGTGGTTCTAGATATTTATAAAAGTTATATACGTTTTAATAATAAAGTTCTTTTTAAACTGAAAACGTTTTTGTACGTTTGAAACTAAATCAAATAAATATAATAATTTTGTTTTCCAAAATCAAATATATTTTTAAGAATCATTTTGTTTAAAGGTTAAAATAATGGAAATCGTTATATCATAAAACGTTTTAGAAAAGTAGAATCATATATATTCATAATAGGTTTCAAGTTTTTAAATTACAGTCTGTTGGTGAAGCATGGGATAAAGTTCAAAGGTTAAATAAACGTATGAAATCATCTTAATGAAAAATGTCGAGTTACTTACTTGTCGATATCCAACATCTAAGTTAGTTACACTTCACGTTCTTACTTATAAATCACTTTACCATTTTCCGAATGTTGTAAAAAAGAATAGATTTCTTAAATCACAGTGGACCTCATAACATAGACCCGTAATCATATCACAATGTATCTGATAAATTAATCATTTGATATTATCTTCTAATTCCATCGATAAACATATTGAAACAAATACGTTCATGTAAAGTATTATACGTTTAATACTTTATTAATATTCTCAAGTTATAATATATATACATATTTATTTATATATAACGGTTCGTGAATCGTTGGAATTTGGTCGAGGTTATAATGAATGCATGAACACAATTTAAAATTCTTGAGATTTAACTTAACAAACTTTGCTTATCGTGTTGGAATAATATAAAGATAAAGTTTAAATTTGGTTGGAAATTTTCGGGTTGTCACAGTACCTACCCGTTAAAGAAATTTCGTCCCAAAATTTGAGTGGAAAGGTCGTGAATGATAATAAGTATGTTTTCATGATGCATACAGGCTGAAAATTAGAGTTTTATCATCAGCGAATAATTTGGATAAACAATCCATTTATATGAAGAGTACGAATGAAGCTAACATAGAAGAGTGAAATGAGTAAGTGTAGATTCATCTTATCATTTGACGTAGATATGATTGATTTCCAGATTTCAAGGGATTTGAAGAAAATCTTTGTAATAAGATTTGATTCTCCGGTAACAAAGGGAATTAGGATCCGCTTTAAATGCGATCGTCCATTTTAATTGTTCTGTCGGAAATTTTCTTATAAATTCACCTCCTTCGTTTTCTTACAACTCACACCTTCTGTTGATGCATTTTATGCAAGTCCCTAGACATCTACCCACGTCCATTGTAGGTACAACAGTTTACAGGCCACCATGATCGTTCGTTATTATCCTATCCGTGTTTGTATGTGGTTACAGGAACTGCAGGAACGAGATTTGGATGTTTGACTATGTTAGACTTAGTCAGACGTCCGAGTGAAGCCTCACTCGTACGGCTGACAGGCCCATACGCACGGTTGATGCTGAGCTAAGTCACAATTACAATCTAAATGAGAAGACACGAGTGAGTGATCACCCGTACGGCTGATGAAGCTAACTCATATGTGTGATGGATGAATCGTGCGGGTGAGTCAATAGCAGGGGTATATAAAGTCTTATGTTCTTCATTTTAGGTTAAGCCTCTCATTTGTTACACACACTCAGATCTGGTGAGCTCCTCCGATTCTCTCTCAACCCAAATCACCCAGGTGGTGAATAATAGCTCTAAGTGTTGATCTAATCACAATTGATTTAGTTGTGGTATGACTAAATTAATCCCAAAAAGCTTAACCTATTCACTAGAGGGTTTGATTCACTTATTCCGTCATTGTGTGAGTTAAATCTGTTGATTTCTAAGTTCCTAGTCATGTTTCATCACATTCTATTCTTTCCCCCTCAACTCATATTTTAAAGTATTCATCAATATGCTCCATCCAGTTCTGATTCTCGATATACTTCTAACTTTCATATCGGTCATTCTTCTTTTTCATCTACCGCCGGAAGAATCTATTTACTTCTACTATACTCTTGGGTTTATAGTGTTTCTAGTTCTCCCGTGTCTTTATATTACTATATGCATCGATATATATGGTTTATAACTTTTGGTTTGTCGTTGGGCTTTATATCTTCCCTTATATTTCAAAGTCTCTGTTTCTATCTTCTATAATCATTGTCATCCACAGTTAATGCTCTCTTTTATTTGCTGCAATTTATACCCCAATTTCTATTTCGGAGTTTTGTCCTTTCGTTTCTTCTTCTTGCGATTAAGCACCGCTTGTAATGGTCCAGAATTTGCAGATGTGAATTTTGGAATGAACATTGTTAATATTCTAGGAAGAAAATTGTAATGGCACGATCTTGACTTGTCAAATTACCAGAATACCTCAGAAAAAGCCGAATCATCAAGAAATATTTTCTTGATATTTTAGAGGTTAAATAGAATACAAGAGTCGTATAACATGGCAAATGATGATGTTATGATCTGTGAATCATCACGTTCCATTTAGAAACTCAGCATGAATTACTGTAATATAATCACGTTGATCAAGTGTCATTATATTATACTAACTCATGCTTCAGTTTCCAACACTACTTCAAAAATATTCATATTTTAAACTCAAAGGTTTACAGAGTATAGGAACTAAACAGTTTCCTTTTTGATGTAATACAGATAGCGCAAAGAGATAAATGATTCCAGATAAGAATAGTTATGGAAATATCTTCAGAAATATGGAGGATATTTATAATGAAAGATACGATGATATCTTAGAATTTCTA
This sequence comes from Rutidosis leptorrhynchoides, assembly GCF_046630445.1. Classification (NCBI taxonomy): domain Eukaryota; kingdom Viridiplantae; phylum Streptophyta; class Magnoliopsida; order Asterales; family Asteraceae; genus Rutidosis; species Rutidosis leptorrhynchoides. The sequence goes on along the minus strand of NC_092334.1, from coordinate 679,124,282 downwards.
ATATCAGAGGATGATGAAGTATGTTGTCTGTAAGGGTTTAGTGTCAGGAGCAAGGTATTCGTTAATGACTTCAACAGACACTAAATCATTTGGATTCTTTGAAGGCAAGTTCAGTCTTTGTGATTTGTCCACAGCCTCCTTCATACTTTGCTCAATCCGTTTTCCAGTTCCAAAACTTCTCTATTTCTGAGCTTTGCTAATACACTAATCTTTATCATCAAACTTTTTACTGCTAAGGTCATTTACAGTTTTTGTTACTTCATCAGCATTTCGAGAACTAGTTCGCGGTTCAGAGTGTTTTTCAGAAACTTCACATTCGAAGTATGTAAGCCTTGGAAATAGACGTTATGTATAACTGTTGGCGTCAACATGCTGTGAGATTTCAAAATACTGATTTCTAATTCCCAGTGATTCATATGGCAATTCTCGTTACAAGAGGTAGATGAGTAAATGATGAGGTTTCGATAAATATAATGATTCTTCGGAATGCCCAAGATCAGTGAAGTTGTTGGTAAGTTTATTGCTAATGTGGTGGAATATGAAAGGTTCTCCGGTAACAAAAGGGTAATCACATATATCAAAATTATGATAAGGCTACTCCGAATGAAAAAATTGAAGTTGTCTTGCTGGAGCTGTGATATAATTTGCTACTTTGCAAAGGAATTGCAAGGTTATTTTTGCTAATAAATGCCAAAAGATCTGACACAGATATGTGTTGAATTATGACTTTAGATTCGAGAGTTTTTTAAGTACATAACTGTGGGTAATATGTGGTTGGATCATCATCTCGATTGCTCATTATTTGAAGTGTCTTCAGAGATTTTCGAAGGGTTTAAACACAGATTGTAATCGTTTGTATACATTTGATGTTCTAACACACTTTTGAAGTCAAAGTATAGCTTTGAAAGATGTAGGAATCTAAAAGTGATGGTACCGGTTATATCTCAAATTGAATTCTGAGATTTTAAAATCAGAATATGTAATTGGGTTTGAATGAGTATGGTTGTTTTGATTTCTATGAAAGAATGTATATTATTGTGAAAGTAGGAAGTATAATTGATAATTTGCTTAATCTGATTCGAAGAATGTAACATATTAATTGTGAATTTATATATATCTCTCGGGTATTACCTACCCGTTAAAAAAATTTCACAATTAATATTTTGTACATAAGAATTTTATTACAGTCTTTATGAAAATATATATGTATATATTCTTCTCAGATGTAACATAGATTTTAATGAGTTAATACTAAATTAAACTCATTCGATTTACGATTGGAACTAGAATTGAATAATTCCTTTAAGGCTATAGAGGTTACATAAGTATTTCTTCAATAATATTGAAATTATGAATCAATACTTCGTTATTTGTTGAGATGTGATGCTGGTTTTTGTTAAATTCTTGTGAACTTCGCAAAGTACGAATGATGTTATCTGAAAAGTTTCGGTTACATCAATGATGAAGTGTAAAATCAAATATTTACTTGATTTATCAGGAATTGGAATTTGTTGAATTGAGACAGAGATTGTAGTTAACGATGGTTAAGTCGCGGGTGAGGGACGTACATTATTGCATATTTGTAATATGAATTAACCGAGTAGTTAAGATTCACACACAATAGCTTTAACACGGAAAGATTTATTTTTTTATTTCAAAATATATATATATATAAAATATATATATAATTTCTTCAGAGGGAATGAGTTATTTCTTCATAACTTGTTGATACAATATACACGTTATTGATTCGTAATGATGTAAACAGTGATTCTTGAACTGGCGGAGTTTGTGATGTTATAGGTGTTGTTGATTCTGATGTTGACTGTACTGACGATGCTGGTGACGCTGATGGTACTGTTGATGCTATTGGTAAAACAAGTTTAACTTGTTAATCACACGCCATTTTTGTCAGGGTTTCTACTCTTCCTTCTATCATTTTGGTTCGCTTAACTGATTTATGGTTAGGGCTAGATTAGATAATCTCTAAGACTTTAGAGATTATATAATCGTTGCGGAATGTTTCTCCAATGAAGTTATGAATTAATACTTCGTCAGTTATTGTTGTTGGTACTCCTTGGTGTCTATGGTACGTATGACGTTGATACTCGTGGGACAGATTGTGAAGTTGAGGTTTACAACGCGGTTGTGGTTGGAGGTGGTAATGGTACTGTTGGCGTTGATGATGGTGGTACTGGTTATGTTGCTGATGCTGCTGCTGGTGTTTGTAATCTCTGAACCATATTCTCCAAAGCCACTACCCGAGCGCGAAGTTCGTTGACTTCTTCTATTATTCCAGGATGATTGTCGGTCGGAACGAGCGGATAAATAAAATCTAGAATTTGATGTAGTATATAATCGTGACGAGATACCCTGGAAATGAGAGAGAAAATGGTGTCTGGAACAGGTTCGCCGGCAAGTGCTTCAGGTTCTTCGCCAAGAGGGCAATGTGGTGGATGGAAAGGATCGCCTTCTTCTTGTTTCCAATGATTGAGGAGGCTACGAACCCATCCCCAATTCATCCAGAATAGGTGATGACTGATTGGTTGATCCATTCCGGTCACACTGCTTTCGGAGCTTGAGTGAGATTCTATTTCAGAATCCGAGTGACTTGAACTGATGACAAATTCCATTTCGTACGATTGGATAAAGGATTTTTCGATATAAAATGATTTTTCGGCTATCGGGTGGTATTCTATTTACCTAGGATATCTATATATAGAGATCAAAAGATTTCATAGATTACGGAGGAATTTGCGGGATATGTCAGGCAAAGTTTAAAGTAACAGATACGATAAGATATGATTTAGCAGATACGCTAAGATATGAATTTTGTCTATACACTACTCATGCAATTAATGTAGCAAGACGTGTCTAGACTAATAATGATAAGCAGGTAATTTCCTATGGATGATAAGTAGATGATTTCCGACTAGAAATAATAAGCAAAACTTTTGACATGCAGACACGGTCGAAGTCCAGACTCATTAATGCATCCTAACGACTTATCAGTTAGACACACTAACGCAGACCTGGTTCGCTAAGACCACCGCTCTGATACCAACTGAAAGGACCCGTTCATATACATTATAAACGATTCACAATAGTTGATTACATCGCGAGGTATTTGACCTCTATATGATACATTTTACAAACATTGCATTTGTTTTTAAAAGACAAACTTTCTTTACATCGAAAATTGATAGGCATGTATACCATTTCATAATATCCACTATTCAACTATAAATTGACTTAATAATAATAATCTTTAATGAACTCAATGACTTGAATGCAACGTTCTTCGAAATATGCCATGAAAGACTCCAATTAATATCTTTAAAATGAGCAAATGCACAGCGAAAGATTTCTTTAATACCTGAGAATAAACATGCTTTAAAGTGTCAACCAAAAGGTTGGTGAGTTCATTAGTTTATCATAATCATTCATTTTCATCATTTTAATAGACCACAAGAATTTCATTTCCAGTTCTCATAAATATACGTCCCATGCATAGAGACAAAAATCATTCATATGGATTGAACACCTGGTAACCGACATTCACAATATGCATATAAGAATATCTCCATCATTCCGGGATCCTCCTTCGGACATGATATAAATTTCGAAGTACTAAAGCATCCGGTACTTTGGATGGGGCTTGTTGGGCCCAATAGATCTATCTTTAGGATTCGCGTCAATTAGGGTGTCTGTTCCCTAATTCTTAGATTACCAGACTTAATAAAAAGGGGCATATTCAATTTCGATAATTCAACCATATAATGTAGTTTCGATTACTTGTGTCTATTTCGTAAAACATTTATAAAATTTGCGCATGTATTCTCAGCCCAAAAATATAAAGGGTCAAAAGGCAAATGAAACTCACCATACTGTATTTCGTAGTGAAAATACATATAACGTCATTGAACTAGTGCAAGGTTGGCCTCGGATTCACGAACCTAAATTAATTATATATAATTATATGTTGGTCAATATTTGTCTAACAATTAGGTCAGGTCATAGTGTACCACAATCCTAATGCTCGAGACTAATATGCAAAAGTCAACAAAAGTCAATTTGACTCAAAATGATTTCCAAAATTTATACATGATTATAATATATTTTAAATATCGTCGTTTTATATTTTTAAATATTTTTAAAAGATTTATTAGAGTAAATAATATAATTCATTTATTAATAAATAAAATTTTATATTAAAATTTATATAATAAAATATACTTTTATATATATTAAGTAATAAAATTTATAGGGTTCATTTAATATCATAAAGATAATATGATAGGTATTATTAAAGTAATTTATTACACGTAGTAAAATATGTTTGTATTACATATTTATTTAATAAAATAATATCTATAATGTTAGTAAGTAAAAGTTGTATTATTTTGTAATAATAATTATTATTATAAAAATATCAATATTTATAATTACTAAGGTGATATTATGATAAAACGATAATTCTAATTATGATAACTTTAATATTTACGATAATTTTTAATATTATCTTTAAAATAATAATTCTATTTAAAATGATAATAAAAATGATATTTTATAGTAACAATGACATTTCTATTAAAATGATAATTTTTGTTAAAATGATAATTTTTGTTAAAATGATAGTTTTGATACTAACGATACTTTTAATAATAATAGTAATGATAAAAATAATAAGAACGATAATTTTATCTAAATCAATATCTTATAATATTTTAATTTTATCATGATACTCTTACTCATTATTTCCTAATCGTTTCGTTTAATAGCTTTTAATCGTCTTTTATATCGTGCTCATAATAATGATAATAATAGTAATCAAAATAATTAGGTGTTACTAATATTAGTTTTAATTACAATAATACTAATAATGATAATTACTATGACATTATTAACGATAATGATAATATAATAATAATAATAATAACAATAACCATTTTTAAATAATGATATATATTAATAATGATAATAATAATAATGATAATAATAATAATAATAATAATAATAATAATAATAATAATAATAATTAGATAATAATAATAATAATAATTAGATAATAATAATAATACTAATACTAATTATAACTTTAATGATAATAATGATAGTAATAATAATAATAAAAAACAATTTTTAATGATAAATCCTTTTATTGATAAAGATAATAATAATAATAATAATAAGATAAAACTAGAACGACGATAATAACGACGATAATAATAATCATTTTTAATAATAATACAAAAATTCGATGGACTATAACTTCAAATCCGTTCATCGAAATCATTCGATATCTAAATAAAAAGTTCTTAATTTTTCGCTAGCTTTCCAACGACATGCATATCTTATACCTTATCTCAGTCGCATATATAACTAATTCAGGATTCAACATAATCTAACTAAAGGCAATATCAAAAGTACAAACATGCATAATCCTATATACTCGAGCACTAGTCAGGGATACACTATTAGCATGTAAAAGTTAAATTATGAGTACTCACGTATCAATATTGAGATTCAATATTGCAGGAAAGGTACGTAGACGCAACGGAGATGATAAACACTATATTGACCTCATGAGCATACCCATGAACCATACCCAATCACCTCCATAGCTATAACCCATAATTTCCTTAATCCAATCCCACTCGAAAAACAATTTCGAAATCACCCGGACCGCACTCCGACGTAATATTTTATGTATACTAATAATATCTTGAAATAATACGGAGTAAATATATATATGTAAATAGATTGAGAGAGTTTAGAGAAAAATATTTTCAAGTTTCTATGAAATAATGAAACCTATTGAATTCTATTTATAATAGATTTTTGAATTATTAAAGTAAATTATTAAAGTATGAATTATTAAAGTGAATTATTAAAGTATGAATTATTAAAGTGAATTATTAAAGTATGAATTATTAAAGTGAATTATTAAAGTATGAATTATTAAAGTGAATTATTAAAGTATGAATTATTAAAGTGAATTATTATAGTCAAAGTAAAGTAAAAAATAAAGTAAAGGTAAAGTTTAAGTATAGTAAAAGTATAAAACTATGTACGTATAATACGCGTATAAATATATATAATATTAATTTAAATCGTTATATATATTTAATAAAATAAAATATAAATATCGTTATCTTTATCATACTGGTTAAGTAATGAGTTTTCAAAAGTGGTTCTAGATATTTATAAAAGTTATATACGTTTTAATAATAAAGTTCTTTTTAAACTGAAAACGTTTTTGTACGTTTGAAACTAAATCAAATAAATATAATAATTTTGTTTTCCAAAATCAAATATATTTTTAAGAATCATTTTGTTTAAAGGTTAAAATAATGGAAATCGTTATATCAAAAAACGTTTTAGAAAAGTAGAATCATATATATTCATAATAGGTTTCAAGTTTTTAAATTACAGTCTGTTGGTGAAGCATGGGATAAAGTTCAAAGGTTAAATAAACGTATGAAATCATCTTAATGAAAAATGTCGAGTTACTTACTTGTCGATATCCAACATCTAAGTTAGTTACACTTCACGTTCTTACTTATAAATCACTTTACCATTTTCCGAATGTTGTAAAAAAGAATAGATTTCTTAAATCACAGTGGACCTCATAACATAGACCCGTAATCATATCACAATGTATCTGATAAATTAATCATTTGATATTATCTTCTAATTCCATCGATAAACATATTGAAACAAATACGTTCATGTAAAGTATTATACGTTTAATACTTTATTAATATTCTCAAGTTATAATATATATACATATATATACATATTTATTTATATATAACGGTTCGTGAATCGTTGGAATTTGGTCGAGGTTATAATGAATGCATGAACACAATTTAAAATTCTTGAGATTTAACTTAACAAACTTTGGTTATCGTGTTGGAATAATATAAAGATAAAGTTTAAATTTGGTTGGAAATTTCCGGGTTGTCACATGTGTCATTGTGAATCCGAACTACACGTGACTCACTTCCTCAATATAATGACCGCATCCACACGAGTCATTGTGAATCCGAACTACACGCGACTCACTTCCACAATATAATGACCGAACTACACGTGTCATCGTGAATCCGCATCCACACGTGATCCACTCCCAATTCTCAACACAGGAATGGTACTCGCATTTCCCACCGGTACTCGCATTTCCCGATAATGTTATACCATGCAGATATAACACTACTCCCATCACACACGCTCTTTTGGCCTCGATCAACGAGTAGTGTAACATCGCTCACTGCTACACCATAGTGAATCCTAATGGATACCACTAACCATACCCGCGTCATGGTGATACCGGCTCTGTGGTTCACACCATACGCATCGCCATGATGCTACCAGCTCCGTGGTTCACATCATAATTCACCAGCACATACTATGGCGCTACCGGCACCGTGGTTCATACCATAGCACACAAATACATACGTATGCGTACACAACACCAACACAATCGAGCAAGAACCACCTATATCGCACATAGGCACAAAACAATAATTCTCTAAAAGAGAATCCGACACGCACATCCCTTAACCGAGGGATCTAACCTTGCTCGTCAAACCCGTCCATTATCACTTAACGAGATTTACCACATTACCACCTCGGTGATGATTTAAATTCAAAACCATAAGTACAATTTATTCCAAATCGTACTCTTACCACAAATCGACCAAATCTAAGTCCCGACACAAATTCCGGATCTACTAAGAGTATCATCCGAAACCTCACACTAAAACCTCCTCGTGCGGGAGTGTAACTCCCCCCTTGGAACTACGTTCCATAACCGCACCTTGTACAACCGTACAATGCTACCAAGGGTAGACTTTACTAACAATTGGGTTCACACGACCCATCACCACTTCTTACTCCAACCTTGAGCATACGAAGGATTTTAACACATCCTTAAACACTTCAAACGAAGAGTTTACCACAAATTACGCAAACTTTAATCTTACAATCCTCTGATTGCTCTAGCTTGTCAAATTTCCACCTAGTCACTCATGTACCTAAGGGTTTCTCTCCGGTACCATAAGTACAATGTAACCGCAATACCAACGGAGTCGAATACCACGCTAGTAGGTATGAAAGAGGCACCTAACATCGCATCACGTAGACTCCATTACCGACATACATCGAGATCAAACACTTTATCTTTAGGGTTTTATCCACCCGTCAAACCTCATGGATCATCGACTTCAACATAAAAGCGAACACGTGCTTAACGACCGAACACCAAAACCCATACACATGGCTTGGTAAAAACATTTCTCAACACTAAGGAATGCTTGGTTGCACCAAGTCTTACGCCCCTCGCCCATTAAATCAAAACGTCACCGCAGGGTAATTCCATTAGGAACGTCACCCATATCAATATTATGCACAACACAAGGCATTTAACAAACCCAACCCAATGGCACATAATAAATAATCAAAGGACATATTTATTAAAATGAAACGTACCTTAACGTCTCCTTGTCGCACCCGTCCCTGCTAACTCAGGACATTCCGACTTACGATGTCCTTCCTCTTGGCAATTGAAACACACCGTGACATCGCCCTTTGGCACCGAACATTCCCAAGACTTGTGACCCCTTACGCCACAATTGTAACATCTAGGCGCACTAGAATCCGATATACTTGTCCGTGTACCACCCGTGCTCACACTTGCACCCTTACTTGGAGCACCATACAAAACAACCCTTCTCTTACTTGAAGGTTCACCAATCTTTGATCACGAATACGACTCGAAACCCCTAGCCACGGTGAATAATTCCGCAAATGATTTCGCCTGACCTCTGCTAATTTTGTTCTTCAAGTCATCATTCAAAGTTCGATAGAAATCCTCTATCAACAAACGATCATTCCCCAAATACTCCGAGCAAAAACGAGCCTTCGCCATAAAGGTCGTCTTGAGAGTATTCAAATCCATAGAACCCTGTTGCAAATTTCGCAACCCGCTACGCAATTCTGACAAATCGGCTGAAGTCCGGAACTCCTCGAAGAATTCCTCTTTAAACTCGTCCCACGATAACGCCATAAACGGCTCACCACCGATAAGGTCAATCTTACCATCCAACCAATCCTTCGCCCTACCTCGCAACAAACTAGTAGCGAGTCTTGTCCTCTTCTCGGGAGGGCATTCAATAGTGCGAAAACACCCTTCGACATCCGAGATCCAGGTTGTGCTTACCAAAGGATCCGGTTTCCCGTCATACATCGGGGGTTTAGTCCTCATGAAGCTCTTAAGACAACGCTCCATTTCACTACTACTTTGAAATCCGGAATACTTCCTATCCATTTCTTCTCGAAACGCACCCATTTGCTCCACAACAGCGGCCGCAACTCTAGCGTTAAACTCCTCGTCATTCGTCTCGATCTCGTTTCGCGTCGTCATTCTAAAGAATGCAAAACGATTAGTCCACGAACGTATAAAACCACACGCACAACACCGCCCCATCTTGCTCAACACTCGTCGTACATCACTTGTTAGACACGATTTGCACCCGTAATAAGGTTTGCAAGTCCTTATTATGCACACACGTCGTCTCAACTCGTTAGTACAATGACCGCCTCGCTCGATGATATAACCAACACAACGAAAATCCTACGCGATATAAACACACGCAAGAAAATAGCATCACAACACGAGCCAAAAATCCTAGTTAGTCCACCTACAAACAAGGCACGATAACCCGTTCCGACCCGTTCACCTACAAGTTCTCCAACAAATAAGCACACACAAAAGTCTAAGTCTAGGCACCTATCTCAAGTCGCCTAAATCCCTTAGACCATGCTCTGATACCAATTGTAACGACCCAACCCGTTATCCATCCAAAAATGTGCCATAAAAAAAAAATTGTAACACAGTTCATCTGGACGGCGTCCAGTTATCTGGACGGCGTCCAGTTGTGAAGACCAGGATGGCGTCCAAGCCTTTTGGACGATGTCCAAATGTACTAAAAGTTCCTGATCAGTTTATCAAAGTTACGCTGGCGGAAAACCCGATTTCTGACACTTTTAAACGAAAACGCTTTCACAATCTGTTAATAATAATTAAACTAAGAGTTTTCCACAATAAAACCGAGTTTTAAAACACCGGGCCCACATTGGCCCAAATTACCACAAGTGACCATTTCGACCCATTTTAGTTTATACAAAACATAGACCGAGCATGGTGATTGGGAATTTGCTACCCAATCCTAATCAAATCCAAAAGCACATCCTCTAAAGCAAACTACTCAAGTCCACTAGTCCCCACGCTTACCCGAGCCATCGTCTCCAAGCAATCTATAAAAATGTAAACAGCGAGAGGGTAAGCTAACGCTTAGTGAGTGAGAATATGCTACATACATACATATGCATAAAATGGACACGCCACACAAGTAATCAAATAACGCATACCGGAGCATCCATGCATAAGGGCAAGCTAAGCTAAGCATACCGTACGATCACTAAGCATCAAGCTAATAATATCAACAATAAGATAAGTTCACCAACGACGATGTGAACAACGCCAATAAGCTACACCCGAAGGGTTAGCTACATCACAACAATACGACGATATATAAAACAATATATAAACGTCTAAGGTTAACCCCTTAACCCAACACCAAAACCGACTACCAATTACCAAAATGAAGATTGACCGAACTACAAGAGCCTTAGTAAATCCGCATCCACACGAGACTACTATCTTCAATAACACAACAACATCGAGGTTGGCCGGACTACACGAGCCTTAGTAAATCTGCAACCACACGAGATCACCACCTCAATAAGATGACCGAACTACACGAGTCATCGTGAATCCGCATCCACACGCGACTCACTTCCCAATATCAAAACCCACTATCCCGGGATTATACAAATCCACATCATCGGGGTCATCCAATTCACAACTCCATATCAACCCTTCGCCATTGGGGTTATGTAATCCACATCACAAGCACAAGTGATAACGTACACGCAAAGTGTGCACCTCTCCAAAGGTGGTCAACCAAAATGCACAACCGTGCCAATTGGACCCATACACAAGTCCATCAAATCCACCTATATGTGAAGTGAGCTCTATAGCTTAGAATCACTTCACCCGACCCGCACCCATCCTACACATACATATGCACATAGGATATTAACACTCACCTTGTCGCCTTGATGAATGCTACCGAATAATCCGCAAGTCGCCGATGGAATGTACCTATTCCATTATCACAACACAATAACACAATTAGGGTAGATTTACAAACCAACCCAATTGACACCTAGTACAATTTCGACCCAAATGCACTTCCAAGCACAAACCGCGCCCAAACTAACCAATAATCACTTACACAAGTGAAAATGGTCCTAACACACCAATTAAACCTGAACACAAGTGTTAAACACGTGTCTCACCCATTTTGACACCAAAACCCTAATTTTGACCCATTTCAAAATGTGTCAACCAAACACACCCAAAAGTGTTCCAACACTTTCATAATCACTAAACCTAGTGATTAAACCCATCATCAAAGCCTAATCAAGGCAAAATCATCAACCAACCCAAAACCCGCCAAGTGACAAGAATAACTAGTCACCATAAACCCATTTCATCATCTAAGAGGGTTTCACAACAAATCAAGCTCAAACCCTAACTTGAATATCAAATCTAACAAATGAAATTTGGAGTTTGAACTTACCAATACTACCACAACGTAGCAGTGAACGAGATGAACAACTTTAAAACCCGAGCTTTGGTGAGAATCCGACTCCTTCTTCTCCAAATCAAGCTCTCTCTCTCTAAACCCTTCCTCTATCTCTAGATATGGTTGAGAGTGTTTGTGTTGGTGAAGATAAGGTTGAATGAGCTCAACCTTGGCCATTTTTGGCTTAAAACCTGCCACCAAGTGAAAAGACCATCATACCCCTTTTAAAATCTAAAAACTACACAGCTGGCCCCACAGACCAATTGGACGGCGTCCAACATTCTGGACGCCGTCCAGTCCTTCTCTGCTGGAGGGCTTCCCACCATCCTGGACGGCGTCCCGAATAACTAAACAAAGCTAAAACTCAAACAGGGTCTTACATTCACTTAACACCAAAGGACCATCAAGAATATGACTGCCCAAGATAAACTCTAATTGTTATGAGAAGATAGCCTTATCAATTACTTTGCAAAGTCCGTTTACAAGAAGTTTTGCAATGATTTTGCATAAAATACTAATCAACGAGATGGAACGATAATCTTTAATTAAAATAGGATTTTAACCTTCGAAACAAGTGTTAAAAATGCAGCAGAAGCACCTTTTGGCATCACAACAATTGAGAAAATCTCAAGGATCATTTTCATAATATTTCCTTTTGAATGATCCAAATAATGCTTAATAAATTGAATGTATAATCATCGGGTCCAAGTGCTTTATCACCACCACATGACCATACCGCATCACAAATCTCGTCTTCCGTAACAGGACGTTCTAACAAAATTTTCGATTGTTCATCAATTGTTTTATCAGCAGGCAAATTGCTCAACTACACATATGGATGCACAGACTCGAACTTCTTTTTGTAAAACTCGAAAAATCATTTTTACTACGCAAAAGATCAGTGACCCTGATATCACTCAAATGGTCATGTTTTTACTAGTGATATCACCCATATTTTAACCTTAATATTAAAAAACTGATCTATAAATATGCAAAATCATACAAATTGTAATATTAAGGGGTCAAAAGGCAGAATTGCCAAAATAATGTCAAAATAGGGTTTTTAACAAGGTTTTTGGCACTTTTTCTATCCAAGAGATATACTCTAACTACTAATCTTGAAACACGTATTCTTTGACTCATAACAGCCATAAAGAACTCTCAAGTCTGGAATCCACAAGCTTAAACTGAAGAACAAGGCAAAGGAAGAATTAGGGTTTCTCAAAACCCTAATTTCAGAGATCACTCTAAAACACTACTCCCAAAGGTCAAGAGGACTAGCAGAATTACCAGCACTCAATTGAAGCCCATTTATAAAGATCTAACAATGATCTTGATCCTGTATGCATTCGGTTGAAGAAATCAGGAGGTTTCAAGACTTACACACACTAGAAACACACACTAAACCCTAATCTCACATAACTTCATATACAACCACAAGGAAACTCCAGATATGATTCAGGGAATAGTTTGTGACTAATATCAGTCTAAGGAACCTCAAGAAAGAGCCTCCACTGAAATACTATCCAAAACGTATACCGGCGCTTAAACAACGAACAATCAGGAATCCGTAGACGATAAACACAGAGTGTAAGACTCTAACCTGGCGACCCAGTTAGGAAACTGGCTACCCAATTACTAAAAAATGGTGACCTAGTTAGCTAATTGGCAACCCAGTTACTCTAAACTGGCAATCCGGTTACAGCAACTGGCAACTCAGGAAATAAAACTGGCGACTAGAGATCACAAACTGGAGAACCAATTTAGCAAATTGGCGACCCAGTTAACTAAATGGCGACCCAGTTAAGCTAACTAGCGACCTAGTTAGCTAAAACTGGCGACCCGGTTTGTGAACTGGAGACTCGGAATCTTTAACTGGCGACTCGGAATTGGTAACTGGCGACCCAGCCTTGAAAACTGGTGACCTAGTGTTCAAAACTAGCGACCCATTCTCCTATAATATAATGCACTGATCGGTTGCATTTGACACACTACACACTTCACACACACACATTTCTCATTTGGCACTCTGCCGTGTTCGTTTCCAGTTTCTACGTACCCACTCTACCAAATAAATACCAAAAACACTAAAGTCATACGGAAGAAACAAGTTGTAATAGCTAGGTGTTGACCATGTTCTAAACATGGTCGGTATGTATAAGTAAAGTTGTAATAAGGGATACTGTTGTAATGGCGGTGTTATTTTATATTCAAGAATAATGATGTTGAATTCAAGAGTACAGAGTCGCTGCTGATTTCATTATCTTCAATTACTCTGGTGATATCTAACTCCTTAGCTCTCTTTAATTACATATATATATATATATATATATATATATATTACTATGATCGTCGAGAGCTGAATTTAATGAAAGTCATGATTATTAACATATAAATGGAACTAAGGATATTAATCGGTTATAAAGATGGTAGAGATTACATATTTGTATATATAAACTTGAGTTGACTAAAATATTAGTTCACGGATTACCTTTTCCATCTGTTTGTGTGGTTAATGATTTTCTCAAACTTAACAAGTCAATACTTTACTAAAATCATTAATTATCTTTGCTAACATTTCGAATGAGATTGAAGTAATTATATTTATATAACTATGGAAGGGCATGGCTGGCCGTTTTGGGTGAGATAAACAGTTTAATTGAATATGAGGTTTTTAGTCAAAAGTACAGAGCCCCATAAAAAAGTTCGAACATTTCACTCGATTTATTCCAACGTCCATGATGAACTTATGATATCGGCTAAAAAGTCACGTTTTATATTAAGCCCCAAAAATAATAAAGTTTCAAACTTTATCGCCAAAATAATCACTTTGTCGGTTAATTTGGTAGATTTAGTAATTACAAAGGTGATACAAAAAGAATCAAGTAAAACGGAGCTAAAACGAATATTCTAGAGCGAAAACGGTGAAAGACAAGTTACGACCCCAGAAACCAAGTTACGATCCCGGGAACGAACTAAACGATCCAAGCAAAACAGCAAGACCAGGGCAGCAAATGGCCTGCCATACGGCCTGCCCACATCACAAACGGCTGCCTGGCACCTGGCATTGAAAACGGCTTGCCCTTGGCACCGACCTCCAAAAATAGCTTGCCAGTCATCCTGCCTGCCGTCCTACCTGCTGTTCTACCTGCCGAACTACCTGCCGTCCTGCCTGCCGAACTACCTGTCAGTTTTATTTACAACTTTGCCATCAAGCTTTCCTATAAATAGGTGGCACATCTCACCATTTCAACACACACCTTCTTCACTTCTCTCTCTAAAACATCTCTCTATTGTCACTCTCTAATGATCATTAGAATATTAGTTCTCTCTCTCTACTTTCTCTCTCTAGATTCTAGAGAGAGAAAATTACAGAGATTAGGAAATTAATTATCTCTCTATTGTCACTCTCTAGTGATCAATAGGAGATTAGTATGTTGTTACTAGTATAAGTTATCAAGCATTGTAATGCTATGGATATTATGAAGAAATATAAGTGTTATTCTGCCGACATTATTCGGTAAAATCTATCATTTCTTTTATTAATTTATTATAATATTCTTTTTCGATGTTTATGATTTATTAATATTAGAAATGCTTGTTGCCATGATGTGTGAGTAATTACTTGATTGTTTGTCATGATTTAATAATGTTAGTTAGGGATTGATAATGCTAAAAACGAACATATATTTCATAGCATTATCCCTCAAGAAAGACAAGCTTTTAGTTGCAATTGTTCTATTTACAAGTGATATTCGTTTAAATAATAAAAGGTGAAGACAAAAGACAGATTCGACGAATTGAAGACGCAAACGACCAAAAAGCTCAAAAGTATAAAGTACAATCAAAGTGGTTCAAATTATTGATGAGAAACGTCTAGAAATTACAAGAGTACAAGCCGTGAAACGCAAAGTACAAGATATTAAATAGTACGAAAGGACGTTCGAAAATCCAGAACCGGGACCAGAGTCAACTCTCAACGCGCGACGCAACAGACTAAAAATTACAAGTCAACTATGCACATAAATATAATATAATATATAAATAATTCTTAAAATTATATATATATTATATTTATTTATTAAAACCGTCGGCAAATAAAAAACAAAAGTATGTGAGCTGTAAAAGAAGGCCATGCGATCGCATGGCCAGGAAGACCAAAAACCATGTGATCGCATGGTGCACAGTATCAGCTCAGGTCCTATAAAGTTCGCGTGTTTTGGCCGAAAATATTACACCTAATTCAATCTCTCCCTCTCACAGATATATATATATATATATATATATATATATATATATATATATATATATATATATATATATATATATATATATATATATATATATATATATATATATATATATATATATATATATATATATATATATATTACAATTTTAATTTTAATTTAAGATTAATAATAATAAGGGTATGTTAGCGAATGTTGTAAGTGTGTAAATCAAAATTCTGTCCGTGTAACGCTACGCTATTATTAATCATTGTAAGTTATGTTCAACCTTTTTAAATTAATGTCTCGTAGTTAAGTTATTATTATGCTTATTTAAATTGAAGTAATCGTGATGTTGGGCTAAAATATTAAAGACGGGGTAATTGGGCTTTGTACCATAATTGGGGTTTGGACAAAAGACCGACACTTGTGGAAATTGGACTATGGGCTATTAATGGGCTTTATATTTGTTTAATTGAATGATAGTTTGTTAATTTAATATAAAGATTTACAATTGGACGTAGCTATAAATAACCACATACACTCGATCGGACACGATGGGAAGGATATTTATAAGTACTAATAATCGTTCATTAAACCGGACTCGGGAATGAATTAATAGTCAATGGACTTATTAAAACAGGGGTGAATTACATACAAGGAAAATTGGTGTAATTATAGTTTAAGTCCCCAATTAGTTGGAATATTTAACTTCGGATATAAGGATAATTTGACGAGGACACTCGCACTTTATATTTATGACTGATAGACTGTTATGGACAAAAACCAGATGGACATATCGAATATTCCAGGACAAAGGACAATTAACCCATGATAATAAACTAAAATCAACACGTCAAACATCATGATTACGGAAGTTTAAATAAGCATAATTTCTTTATTTCATATTTCATCGCACTTTTATTTACTGTCATTTTATTTAATTGCACTTTTAATTATCGTACTTTTTAATTATCGCAATTTTATTTATTGTCATTTTATTTATCGCACTTTAATTTATCGCACATTAATTATTGTCATTTACTTTACGCTTTAAATTAAGTTATATTTATTTTTAATATTTTACATTAGGTTTTAACTACGACTAAAGTTTTAAAATCGACAAACCGGTCATTAAACGGTAAAAACTCCCTTTTATAATAATAATACTACTTATATATATATTTATAAATATAGTTTTAAAAATATAGCGTTAAACTTGGCTAGCTCCCTGTGGAACGAACCAGACTTAATAAAAACTACACTACTGTACGATTAGGTACACTGCCTATAAGTGTTGTAGCAAGGTTTAGGTATATCTACTCTATAAATAAATAAATAACTTGTGTAAAATTGTATCGTATTTAATAGTATTTCGTAGTAAATATATAACTATTTCGTATACACCTCTACGCACATCAATTATTTTTGGCGCCGCTGCCGAGGATTAGCATAAACGCCGAAAGCGAAATGCTATATAAAAAAAAGATTTTTTTTTAAAGTTTTAATTTCTTTTTGTAAAAATACGTTTTAAATATTAAAAATACAAAAATATAAAAATAAAAACAAAATATATATATTTTTAAGAGTTGTTCAAAATATAAAAAATTAAAAAGTTTGTATTTTCTTTTAGTTACAAAAACTAATAGGTAGTTTTTTAAAAAAATTAAGTTTTTATTTATTTTATATAAATATTCTATATAAATTAAAAATAGAAAAAAATAAATAAATAAAAAATATATATATAAAAAGTATTCGGGCTACACTGTAGCAGCCCAATTTGTGATCTGAATATTTGGGCCATGCGATCGCATGAACCCGTAGGCTAAAACTCATACGACCGCATGAGACAGTCTGACACGCTGGTCTGAACCTGGTACTGCATTAATTACGGAGTATAATTTAATTATTATTATTATAAACCCTAATTAGGGTTAGTTATTAAATTAATTTGTTTTAGTTTTATTTAATTTATAATTTTAGTTTTAATTAGTTTTAATAAATTTTTAAATTAATACTTTTATAAAATACTTTATATAAAAATAATATTTTTATAAAAAAATTGTATTTTTATAACTTAAGTTTTATTTCTATATTTCGTATCTTTTTAATCGTTTATACGTAATTTGTATTTTTATCGTTCGTAACTAGTTTTAAGACTTAGTATTTTGCCGTAGTTATTTTTATTTCTAGATTTTTAAGCTTTGCCGTAAAATCTCTTAAGTGCTTTTTCTTTAGCTTTAGAATTTTGCGACGCCGTTTTAAGATTTTAGTACTTTTTAAGTTATTGCCGTTTAGGATATAGAATTCCTTTAAGCTTAATACCTTTAGACGTAAGTTTTTATATTTAGTTTTTAAACTTTTAAGTTTCGACGCTTTACTTTATTTTTATTATTTTTTGACGCTTATTTTCTTATTTTTATTTTTCGACGTTTTTCGACGCTCTCATTTTCTTTCTTATTTCTCGACGCTCTAGTTTTTAGGACATAGAATTTTCTATTTCTTCTCTAAAATTTCAAAACAAAAAATTATTTTAAGCGGTTAAATTGATAGACATCCAAAATTTTCTGGTTCATAGTAATAGTTGGATTTGTTAGTGGCGAGTTGTGGGCTTCCGATTTAAAGAGTCCTTGCTACCTGCTGCATCTATTGGCTATTCGAAACGTGGGCAAAATCAGAAAAGTCTATTAATTTGATAACTTATATACTTTTTATTTTTATAACTAATAGGATATTCAGTGAATGCACCGAGCAAAACGTTCACCGCCTTTTATACGTTCACCACCTGTAACTCGATCAAGACATCTAGCCAATATTGTCGCCGTTGATTTTTCTTTAGAATCGTCATCAAGTCGACCAAGTACTCCAATTCAAATTTTCGATAATCCATTTTTTGAACCCGACCTCACAATTGAGAATCCGGAGGATATTCAGGGACAATTCAGAGATCCTGAACCACTAATCATTCCTCCTGAACCATAAATCACTCATCCAGAGATTGTCGAGGAAGGAACCATTAAATCAGAATCCTCTAGTGATTCAGATTCAACAAATTCAATCACGGAAAATCTGGAACCTCTAAGTATGGAAGACCGAATGAGAGGTAAATGCACTAGCCAAGGTCATGCAATTACTCAACCAGACATTAATGCGCCAGATTATGAAATCAAAGGACAAATCCTACACATGGTAACTAATCCATGCCAATTTAGTGGTGCGCCGAAGGAAGATCCAAACGAACATCTTCGAACCTTTAATACGATCTGTACTTTATTTAAAATAAGAGAAGTGGAGGATGAACAGATATATCTCATGTTATTTCCCTGGACTTTAAAGGGAGAAGCCAAAGATTGGTTAGAATCGTTACCTGAAGGGGCGATTGATACATGGGAAGTTTTAGTTGAAAATTTTCTTAAACAATTCTTTCCGGCATCTAAAGCCGTGAGACTTCAAGGAGAAATTGTTACGTTCGCGCAAAAGTCAAATGAAGCATTATATGAGGCGTGGACAAGATTTGGAAAGTTGTTGAGAGGATGTCCGCAACATGGTTAAGACACTTATCAAATAGTACAAATATTCTACCAAGGATGCGACATCACTACAAGAAAAGACATCAATATAGCAGCTGATGGTTCCATTATGAAGAAAACCGCAACCGAAGCTTACAAAATTATTGATAACACTGCTTCCCACTCACATGAGTGGCATCAAGAAAAAGATATCGTTAGATCATCTAAAGCGACTAGAGCCGATTCTAGCCATGACTTTGATTCCATTTTCGCAAAGATAGATGTTGTCGAGAGACGAATGGAAAAGATGACTAAAGATATACACTCAATACGAATTAGTTGTGAGCAGTGTGGAGGACCACATTTGACAAAATATTGTCTCAGTATTGAACAAACAATGGAACAAAGAGAGAATGTTTCATACATGAACCAAAGGCCTGGAAATAATTATCAGAATAATTATCAACCGCCAAGACCAATCTATAATCAAAATCAGAATTATAACCGAAATGTTCCATACAACAACCAACAAGGTCCTACCAATCAACAAGTATCTAACAATACTTACAATCAGCAAAGACATATTTTTCACAATAAGCCACCACAAACCGATGATAAAAAGCCAAATTTAGAAGATATGATGTCAAAGCTAGTTGAATCTCAAACTCAATTTTTCACATCTCAGAAACAAACCAATGAACAAAATGCTCAAGCATTTAGAAATCAACAAGCTTCTATTCAAAATCTGGAACAAGAAGTAAGTAACCTAGCAAGGTTGATAGGTGAAAGAAAACCGGGAAGTCTACCAAGTGACATAAATGCTAACCCCCGGAATGAAACAGCTAAAGCCATTACCATAAGAAGTGGTATTGCACTTAAACCACCTGAATTACCTGTAATTTCTGATGAAGCTATTCCTACTCCACAAGAACCACAATCTGAGCAAGATAAGGAAAAAGAACCGGTAGTTGAAAAGGTTAATGAAGATAACACAGTTAAGGCTAAACCTTATGTTAAACCATACCAACAACCACTTCCTTACCCAAGTAAAATGAGACAAGAGACACTTGAAGCCGAGCAATCCAAATTCTTGGATATGTTTAAACAGATTAATGTAAATCTTCCTTTCATTGATGTGATTTCAAGAATGCCTAGATATGCTAAATTCTTGAAAGATCTAATCACAAATAGAAAGAAAATGGAAGAACTCTCGGCTGTTACTATGAATGCTAATTGTTCAGCAGTGCTGTTGAATAAGATACCAGAAAAATTATCAGATCCAGGAAGTTTCACAATTCCATGTTTTCTGGGTAGTCTTAGTTCAATAGAAGCATTGGCAGATTTAGGTGCTAGTATAAATTTAATGCCGTATTCACTATACGCTAAACTAGACCTTGGAGAATTGAAACCAACACGAATAAGCATACAACTAGCCGATCGATCAGTAAAATATCCTAGAGGGATAATGGAGAACATGCTAGTTAAAGTTGGTACTTTAGTATTTCCAGTAGATTTTGTTATTTTGGACATGGAAGAAGATTCTCGAGTACCTCTCATATTAGGAAGACCATTCTTAAACACGGCCAAAACAATAATAGACGTGTTTGGTAAGAAACTGACCCTAAGTATAGAGGACGAGAGTGTTACCTTTTCTGTTGATAGAGCCATGCAACAACCACAATCTGCAGATGATACATGTTATTATATTCAAACTATAGATTCACATGCAGAATTGTTAGAAGAATTTCCAGAATTACAAGGAACAGGAGAATGTTCTTTAGGAGAAGGGACTGAACCAATTGATGAAGCTGAAATGTTAGCTACACTCATGGCTAATGGATATGAACCAACAACAGAAGAAATTCAAATGCTAAAAGAAGAAGACAGACATCGATACAAATCATCGATAGAAGAACCACCGATATTAGAGTTAAAGCCACTTCCAAACCATTTGGAATACGCTTATTTACATGGTGAATCTAAATTACCTGTAAAAATATCGTCTTCTCTTACGGAAAATGAAAAATCTCAACTCATTTCTGTGCTAAAAGCTCATAAACCAGCTATTGCTTGGAAGATTCATGACATTAAAGGAATAAGTCCTTCGTATTGCACACATAAAATCCTTATGGAAGAAGGTCATAAAAAGTATGTGCAACGCCAACGAAGACTAAATCCTAATATGCAAGATGTTGTTAAGAAAGAAATTATTAAACTGCTAGATGCAGGTTTAATTTATTCAATCTCTGATAGTCCATGGGTAATCCTAGTTCAATGTGTACCTAAGAAGGGTGGCATGACTGTCATCACAAATGAAAAAAATGAGCTTATTCCAACTAGGACTGTAACAGGATGGCGTGTTTGTATTGATTATAGAAAATTAAAAGACGCCACCAGAAAAGATCACTTTCCCTTACCTTTCATTGATCAAATGTTGGAAAGATTAGACGGAAATAGTTACTATTGTTTTCTTGACGGCTTCTCCGGATACTTTCAAATTCCAATAGCACCCGAGGACCAAGAGAAAACCACGTTCACGTGCCCTTATGGTACTTTTTCTTACAAACGCATGCCATTTGAACTTTGCAACGCCCCTGCAACCTTTCAAAGATGCATGATGGCGATTTTTCACGACATTATAGAAGAATGTGTGACAACCCGGAAATTTCCAACCAAATTTAAACTTTAATCTTTATATGTTTCCGACACAATAAGCAATATTTGTTAAGTTAAATTTCAAGAATTTTAAACTATGTTCATACATTCATTCAACCTCGACCAAGTTCCAACGATTCACGAACCATTAAACGAATATTATTATATATGTATATGTGTATATATATTATAACTTGAAACGTAAACAAAATATTAGATTAAATACTTTATATGATTGTATCTGTTTCAAAATGTTTATCAATGAAATTAGAAGATAAGATCAAATGATTGAATTATCAGATATATTAAATTATGATTACAAGTCTCTGTTGAAAGGCCCACGTTGATTTGAGAAATCTTTCCATTTTAACAATATTCGGAAAATGGTAAAGTAATTTATAAATAAGAACAAATTGTCAATCATTGAGAACTAGACAAAGGATAGTGGAAGATTGAATCTCATAAAAACTCGATTGTTCTATTTAGTTTCAAACGTACAAAAACGTTTTCAGTTTAAAAAGAACTTTATTATTAAAACGTATATAACTTTTATAAATATCTAGAACCACTTTTGATAACTCATTACTTAAGTAGTATGATAAAGATAACGATATTTATATTTTATTTTATTAAATATATATAACGATTTAAATTAATATTATATATATTTATACGCGTATAATACGTACATAGTTTTATACTTTTACTATACTTAAACTTTACCTTTACTTTGTTTTTACTTTACTTTAACTTTAATAATTCACTTTAATAATTCATACTTTAATAATTTATACTTTAATAATTCACTTTAATAATTCATACTTTAATAATTCACTTTAATAATTCATACTTTAATAATTCACTTTAATAATTCATACTTTAATAATTCACTTTAATAATTCAAAATCTATTATAAATAGAATTCAATAGGTTTCATTATTTCATAGAAACTTGAAAATATTTTTCTCTAAACTCTCTCAATCGATTTACATATATATATTTACTCCGTATTATTTCAAGATATTATTAGTATACATAAAATATTACGACGGAGTGTTGTCCGAGTGATTTCGAATTTTTTTTTCAAGTAGGATAGGATTAAGGAAATTATGGGTTATAGCTATGGAGGTGATTGAGTATGGTTTATGAGTATGCTCGTGAGGTCAATATAGTGTTTATCATTTCCATTGCGTCTACGTACCTTTCCTGCAATATTGAATCTCAATATTGATACGTGAGTACTCATAATAGAACTTTTACATACTAATAGTGTATCCCTGACTAGTGCTCAAGTATTTAGGATTATGCATGCTTGTACTTTTGATATTGCCCTTACACAGGTTAGGTTGAATCTTGAATTAGTTACACTTGCGGTTGAGATAAGGTATAAGATATGTATGTCCTTGGAAAGCTAGCGAAAAATTAAGAACTTTTTCTTTAGATATCGAATGGTTTCGATGAACGGATTAGAAGTTATAATCAATTGAATTTTCGATTTTTTTATTAAAAATGATTATTATTATCGTCGTTTTTATCGTCGTTTTTATCATCGTTCTAGTTTTATCTTATTATTATCATTATTATTATCTTTATCAATAAAAGGGATTTATCATTAAAAATTGTTTTTTTATTACTATCGTTATTATCGTTAAAGTTATAATTAGTATTATTATTATTATTATTATTATCCAATTATCATTATTATTATTATTATTATTATTATTATTATTATTAGTATTATTATTATTATTATTATTATCATTATTAATATATATATATATATATATATATATATATATATATATATATATATATATATATATATATATATATATATATATCATTATTTAAAAATGGTTATTGTTATTGTTATTATTATTATTACTATATTATCATTAAGATAATTATTAATATTATCGTTAATAATATTATAGTAACTATCATTATTAATATTAGTGTAATTAAAACAAATAATTGTAACACCTAAATATTTTGATTACTATTATTATCATTATTATGAACACGATATAAAAGACGATTAAAAGCTATTAAACGAAACGATTAGGAAATAATGAGTAAGAGTATCATGATGAAATTAAAATATTATAAGATATTAATTTAGATAAAATTATCGTTCTTATTATTTTTATCATTACTATTATTATTAAAAGTATCGTTAGTATTAAAACTATCATTTTAAAAAAAAATTATCATTTTAATAGAAATGTCATTATTACTATAAAATATCATTATTATTATTATTATTTTAAATAGAATTATTATTTTAAAGATAATATTAAAAATTATCGTAAATATTAAAGTTATCATAATTAGAATTATCGTTTTATCATAATGTCATCTTAGTAATTATAAATATTGATATTTTTATAATAATTATTATTATTACAAAATAATACAACTTTTACTTACTATCATTATAGATATTATTTTATCAAATAAATATGTGATACAAACATATTTTACTACGTGTAATAACTTACTTTAATAGTACCTATCATATTATCTTTATGATATTAAATGAACCCTATAAATTTTATTACTTAATATATATAAAAGTATATTTTATTATATAAATTTAATATAAAATTTTATTTATTAATAAATAAATTATATTATTTACTCTAATATATCTTTTAAAAATATATAAAAATATAAAACGACGATATTTAAACTATATATTAATCATGTATAGATTTTTGGAAATTATTTTGAGTCAAATTTACTTTTGTTGACTTTTGCATATTAGTCTCGAGCATTAGGATTGTGGTACACTATGACTTGACCTAATTTGTTAGACAAATATTGACCAACATATAAATATATATAATTAATTTAGGTTCGTGAATTCGAGACCAACCTTGCACTTGTTCAATGACGTTATATGTATTTTTACTACGAAATACAGTATGGTGAGTTTCATTTGCCTTTTTACCCTTTATATTTTTGGGACTGAGAATACATGCACTTTTATAAATGTTTGACGAAATAGACACAAGTAATTGAAACTACATTCTATGGTTGAATTATCAAAATCGAATATGCCCCTTTTTATTAAGTCTGGTAATCTAAGAATTAGGGAACAGACACCCTAATTGACGCGAATCCTAAAGATAGATCTATTGGGCCTAACAAACCCCATCCAAAGTACCGGATGCTTTAGTACTTCGAAATTTATATCATGTCCGAAGGAGGATCCCGGAATGATAGGGGATATTCTTATATGTATCTAGTTAATGTCGGTTACCAGGTGTTCACCATATGAATGATTATTTTTGTCTCTATGCATGGGACGTATATTTATGAGAACTGAAAATAAAATTCTTGTGGTCTATTAAAATGATGGAAATAAATGATTATGATAAACTAATGAACTCACCAACCTTTTGGTTGACACTTTAAAGCATGTTTATTCTCAGGTGTTAAAGAAATCTTCCGCTGTGCATTTGCTCATTTTAAAGATATTACTTGGAGTCTTTCATAGCATATTTCGAAGAACGTTGCATTCGAGTCATTGAGTTCATCAAAGATTATTATTAAATCAATTTATAGTTGGATAGTGGATATTATGAAATGGTATGCATGCCTGTCAATATAGATGTCAAATACCTCGCAATGTAATCAACTATTGTGAATCGTTTATAATGTATATGAACGGGTCCTTTCAGTTGGTATCAGAGCGGTGGTCTTAGCGAACCAGGTCTGCATTAGTGTGTCTAACTGATAAGTCGATAGGATGCATTAGTGAGTCTGGACTTCGACCGTATCTGCATGTCAAAAGTTTTGCTTATCATTTTGTGTCGAAAATTAACTACTTATCATCCTCAGGAAATTACCTGCTTATCATTTTTAGTCTAAGACACGTCTTGCTGTATTGATTGCATGAATAGTGTATAGACAAAAATTCATATCTTAGCGTATCTGCTAAATCATATCTTATCGTATCTGTTACTTTAAACTTTGCCTGACATATCCCGCAAAGTCCTCCGTAATCTACGAAATCTTTTGATCTATATATATATATTCTATGTAATTAGAATACCATCCGTTAGCCAAAATCATTTCATATCGAAAAAAAAATCCTTTATCCAATCGTACAAAATGGAATTCGTCATCAGTTCAAGTCACTCAGATTCCGAAATGGAATCCCATTCAAGCTCCGAAAGCAGTGTGACCGGAATAGATCAACCAATCAGTCATCACCTATTCTGGATGAATTGGGGATGGGTTCGTAGCCTCCTCAATCATTGGAGACAAGAAGAAGGTGATCCCTTCCATCCACCACATTGCCCTCTTGATGAAGAACCTGAAGCACTTACCGGCGAACCTGTCTGAAACACCATTTTCTCGCTCATTTCCAGAGTATCTCGTCACAATTATTAATTACATCAAACTTTAGATTTTATTTATCCGCTCTTCCTAACCGACAATCACCCCGGTGTAATAGAAGAAGTCAACGAGCTTCGCGCTCAGGTAGTGGCTTTGGAGAATATGGTGCAGAGATTACAAACACCAGCAGCAGCATCAGCAGCATAACCAGTACCACCATCATCAACGCCAACAGTACCATTACCACCTCCAACCACAACCGCGTCGTAAACCTCAACTTCACAATCTGTCCCACGAGCATCAACGTCATACGCACCATAGATACCAAGGAGTACCAACAACAATAACTGACGAAGTATTAATTCATAACTTCATTGGAGAAACATTCCGCGGCGATTATGTAATCTCTAAAGTCTTAGAGATTATCTAATCTAGCCCTAACCATAAATCAGTTAAGCGAACCAAAATGATGGAAGGAAGAGTAGAAACCCTGACAAAAATGGTGTGTGATTAACAAGCTAAACTTGCTTTACCAACAACATCAATAGTACCATCAGCGTTACCAGCATCGTCAGTACAGTCAACATCCGAATCAACAACACCGATAACATCACAAACTCCGTCAGTTCAAGAATCACTGTGGACATCATTACGAATCAATAACGTTTATATTGTATCAACGAGTTATGAAGAATTAACTCATTTCCTCTGAAGAAATTATATGTATATTATATATATATATATATATATATATATATATATATATATATATATGTATATATATATATATATATATATATATATATTGAAATAAATCTTTCAGTGCTAAGCTATTGTGTGTGAATCTTAACTACTCGGTTAATTCATATTACAAATATGCAATAATGTACATCCTTCGGCCGCAACTTAACCAGCGTTAACTACAATCTCTGTCGCAATTCAACAAATTCCAATTCATAATAAATCAAGTATATATTTGATTTTACACTTTCATCATCAATGTACCCGAAACTTTTCAGATAACATCATTCGTACTTTGCGAAATTCACAAGAATTCCACGAACCGAACACCATACATCAACAAATAACGAAGTATTGATTCATAATTTCAATGTCATTAAAGAAATACTGCGTAAGAGTTATGTACTTTTTAAAGCCTTTAGGGATTATTCAATTGTAGTTTCAACCGTAAATCAAATGAGTTTAATTTAACATTAACTCATTAAATCTATGTTACATCTGAAGAAAATATACATATATATATTTTCATAAAGACTGTAATAAAATTCTTTTGTACAAAATATTAATTGTGAAATTTTTTTTTAACGGGTAGGTAATACCTGAGAGATATATAAATTCACAATTAATATGTTACATTCTTCGAATCTGATTCAGCAAATCATCCATTATACTCCCTACTTTCACAACAATATACATTCTTTTATAGAAATCAAAACAACCATACTCATTCAAAATTTAATTACATATTCTGATTTTGAAATCTCAAAATTTAACTTGAGATATGACCAAAATCATCACTCTTAGATCCTTACATCTTTCACAAGCTATATTTTGACTTTAAAACTGTGTTAGAACATCAAATGTATGTTAACGATTACAATCTGTGTTCAAACCCTTCGAAAATTTCTGAAGACACTTCGAATGATGAGCAATCGAGATGATGATCCAACCACATGTTACCCACAGTTATGTACCCGAAAAACTCTTGAAACCAAAGTAAAAGTTTAAACAACGTATCCGCGTCAGATTCTTTGGCATTTATTAGCAAAAATAACTTTGCGACTCCTATTCAAAGTAGCCAGTTTTGTCACAGCTCCAACAAGTCAACTTCGACTTTTCAGTCAGACTAACCTTATTATAACCTTGAGATATACACCATCGTTACCAGGGAACCTTTTACATTCCACCATATTATTAGCAGATGTACCAACAACTTCATTACCCTTTGACTTTAGCCTCTCCAAAAAGTCATCATAATTATTCATTGAAACCCCATCATTTACTCATTCGCATCTTGTAATGAGAATTGCCATACGAATTATTGGGAATTAGCAATCAGTATTTTGAAATCTTGCAGCATGTCTGCGCCAACAGTTAGTTATATGTGTATATATAACGTCTATCTTCTGGACTTAATTTGAATGTGAAGTTTCTGAAAAACACTCCGAACTACGAATTGGTTCTCCGAAAATGGAAAAAATGCTGATGAAGCAGCAAAAACTATAAACGACTTTAAATGGTAAAAGCTGGATGATAATGATGAAGTGTGCTGGCAAAGCGCAGAAAAAGAGAAGTTTTGGAACTGGAAAACGGATTGAGCAAAGTAGGAAGGAGGCTGTGGACAAATTACAAAGACTGAACCTGACTTTAAAGGATCCAAATGATTCAGTACCTGCTGAAGTCATTAACGAATACCTTGCTCCTGACTCTAAACCCCTGCGGACAACATCTTCATCATCCTCTGATATTAGAAATTCTAAAATATCATCATATCTTTCATTATAAATATCCTCCATATTTCTGAAGATATTTTCTTAATTTTTCTTATTTGAAATCATTTACCTCTTCGCGCTATCTGTATTACATCATAAAAGAAACTATTTTAGTTTCTAAATTCTGAAAGATTCAAGTTTAAAATAGGAATATTTTGAAGTAGTGTTGAGAACTGAAGCATGAATTAGTATAATATAATGACACTTGATCAATGTGATTATATTACAGTAAGTCATGCTGAGTTTCTAAATGGAACGCGATGATTCACAGATCATAACATCATCATGTGCCATGTTATACGACTCTTGTATTATATTTAACCTCTAAAATATCAAGAAAATATTTCTTGATGATTCGGCCTTTTCCAAGGTATTCTAGTAATTTGACAAGTCAAGATCGTGCCATCACAATTTCCTTCCTAGAACATTAACAATGTTCATTCCGAAATTCATATCTGTGAATTCTGGACCATTACAAGCGGTGCTTAATCGCAAGAAGAAGAAACGAAAGGACAAAACTCCGAAATAGAAATTGGGGTATAAATTGCAGCAAATAAAAGAGAGCATTAACTGTGAATGATAATGATTATAGAAGACAGAAGCAGAGACTTTGAAATATAAGGGAACATATAAAGCCCAACGATAAACCAGAAATTATAAACCATATATCGATGCATATAGCAATATAAAGACACGGGAGAACTAGAAACACTATAAACCCAAGAGTATAGTAGAAGTAAATAGATTCTTCCGGCGGTAGATGAAAAAGAAGAATGACCGATATGAAAGTTAGAAGTATATCGAGAATCAGAGCTGGATGGAGCATATTGATGAATACTTTAAAATATGAGTTGAGGGGGAAAGAATAGAAGGTGATGAAACATGACTAGGAACTTAGAAATCAACAGATTTAACTCACACAATGGCAGAATAAGTGAATCAAACCCTCTAGTGAATAGGTTAAGTTTTTTTTTTTTGATTAATTTAGTCAAACCACAACTAAATCAAGTGTGATTAGATCAACACATAGAGCTATTATTCACCACATGGGTGATTTGGACTGAGAGAGAATCGGAGGAGCTCACTAGATCTGAGTGTGTGTAACAAATAAGAGGCTTAACCTAAAATGAAGAACATAAGACTTTATATACCCCTGCTGTTGACTCACCCATACGATTCATTCATCACACGTACGAGTTGGCTTTATCAGCCGTACGGGTGATCACTCACTCGTGTCTTCTCATTTAGGTTGTAATTGTGACTTAGCTCAGCATCAACCGTGCGTATGAGCCTGTCAACCGTACTAGTGAGGCTTCACTCGTACGTCTGACTAAGTCTAACATAGTCAAACATCTAAATCTCGTTCCTGCAGTTCCTGTAACCACATACAAACACAGGATAATAATGAGCAATCATGGTGGCCTGTAAACTGTTGTACCTGCAATGGACGTGGGTAGATGTCTAGGGACTTGCATAAAATGCATCAACAGAAGGTGTGAGTTGTAAGGAAACGAAGGAGGTGAATTTATAAGAAAATCTCCGACAGAATAATTAAAATGGACGATCGCATTTAAAGCGGATCCTAATTTCCTTGATTACCGGAGAGTCAAATCTTATTAAGAAGATTTTCTTCAAATCCCTTGAAATCTGGGAATCAATCATATCTACGTCAAATGATAAGATGAATCTACACTTACTCATTTCACTCTTCTATGTTAGCTTCATTCGTACTCTTCATATAAATGGATTGTTTATCCAAATTATTCGCTGATGATAAAACTCTAATTTTCAGCCCGTATGTATCATGAAAACATACTTATTATCATTCACAACCTTTCCACTTAAATTTCGGGACGAAATTTCTTTAACGGGTAGGTACTGTGACAACCCGGAAATTTCCAACCAAATTTAAACTTTAATCTTTATATGTTTCCGACACAATAAGCAATATTTGTTAAGTTAAATTTCAAGAATTTTAAACTATGTTCATACATTCATTCAACCTCGACCAAGTTCCAACGATTCACGAACCATTAAACGAATATTATTATATATGTATATGTGTATATATATTATAACTTGAAACGTAAACAAAATATTAGATTAAATACTTTATATGATTGTATCTGTTTCAAAATGTTTATCAATGAAATTAGAAGATAAGATCAAATGATTGAATTATCAGATATATTAAATTATGATTACAAGTCTCTGTTGAAAGGCCCACGTTGATTTGAGAAATCTTTCCATTTTAACAATATTGGTAAAGTAATTTATAAATAAGAACAAATTGTCAATCATTGAGAACTAGACAAAGGATAGTGGAAGATTGAATCTCATAAAAACTCGATTGTTCTATTTAGTTTCAAACGTACAAAAACGTTTTCAGTTTAAAAAGAACTTTATTATTAAAACGTATATAACTTTTATAAATATCTAGAACCACTTTTGACAACTCATTACTTAAGTAGTATGATAAAGATAACGATATTTATATTTTATTTTATTAAATATATATAACGATTTAAATTAATATTATATATATTTATACGCGTATAATACGTACATAGTTTTATACTTTTACTATACTTAAACTTTACCTTTACTTTGTTTTTACTTTACTTTAACTTTAATAATTCACTTTAATAATTCATACTTTAATAATTTATACTTTAATAATTCACTTTAATAATTCATACTTTAATAATTCACTTTAATAATTCATACTTTAATAATTCACTTTAATAATTCATACTTTAATAATTCACTTTAATAATTCAAAATCTATTATAAATAGAATTAAATAGGTTTCATTATTTCATAGAAACTTGAAAATATTTTTCTCTAAACTCTCTCAATCGATTTACATATATATATTTACTCCATATTATTTCAAGATATTATTAGTATACATAAAATATTACGACGGAGTGTTGTCCGAGTGATTTCGAAATTGTTTTTCGAGTAGGATAGGATTAAGGAAATTATGGGTTATAGCTATGGAGGTGATTGAGTATGGTTCATGGGTATGCTCGTGAGGTCAATATAGTGTTTATCATTTCCGTTGCGTCTACGTACCTTTCCTGCAATATTGAATCTCAATATTGATACGTGAGTACTCATAATTTAACTTTTACATACTAATAGTGTATCCCTGACTAGTGCTCAAGTATTTAGGATTATGCATGCTTGTACTTTTGATATTGCCCTTAGACAGGTTAGGTTGAATCTTGAATTAGTTACACTTGCGGTTGAGATAAGGTATAAGATATGTATGTCCTTGGAAAGCTAGCGAAAAATTAAGAACTTTTTCTTTAGATATCGAATGGTTTCGATGAACGGATTAGAAGTTATAATCAATTGAATTTTCGATATTTTTATTAAAAATGATTATTATTATCGTCGTTTTTATCGTCGTTCTAGTTTTATCTTATTATTATCATTATTATTATCTTTATCAATAAAAGGGATTTATCATTAAAAATTGTTTTTTTATTACTATCGTTATTATCGTTAAAGTTATAGTTAGTATTATTATTATTATTATCCAATTATCATTATTATTATTATTATTATTATTATTATTATTATTATTATTATTATTATTATTATTATTATTATTATTATTATTATTATTATTATTATTATTAGTATTATTATTATTATCATTATTAATATATATATATATCATTATTTAAAAATGGTTATTGTTATTGTTATTATTATTATTACTATATTATCATTAAGATAATTATTAATATTATCGTTAATAATATTATAGTAACTATCATTATTAATATTAGTGTAATTAAAACAAATAATTGTAACACCTAAATATTTTGATTACTATTATTATCATTATTATGAACACGATATAAAAGACGATTAAAAGCTATTAAATGAAACGATTAGGAAATAATGAGTAAGAGTATCATGATGAAATTAAAATATTATAAGATATTAATTTAGATAAAATTATCGTTCTTATTATTTTTATCATTACTATTATTATTAAAAGTATCGTTAGTATTAAAACTATCATTTTAACAAAAATTATCATTTTAATAGAAAAGTCATTGTTACTATAAAATATCATTATTATTATTATTTTAAATAGAATTATTATTTTAAAGATAATATTAAAAATTATCGTAAATATTAAAGTTATCATAATTAGAATTATCGTTTTATCATAATGTCATCTTAGTAATTATAAATATTGATATTTTTATAATAATAATTATTATTACAAAATAATACAACTTTTACTTACTATCATTATAGATATTATTTTATCAAATAAATATGTGATACAAACATATTTTACTACGTGTAATAACTTACTTTAATAATACATATCATATTATCTTTATGATATTAAATGAACCCTATAAATTTTATTACTTAATATATATAAAAGTATATTTTATTATATAAATTTAATATAAAATTTTATTTATTAATAAATAAATTATATTATTTACTCTAATATATCTTTTAAAAATATTTAAAAATATAAAACGACGATATTTAAACTATATATTAATCATGTATAGATTTTTGGAAATTATTTTGAGTCAAATTTACTTTTGTTGACTTTTGCATATTAGTCTCGAGCATTAGGATTGTGGTACACTATGACTTGACCTAATTTGTTAGACAAATATTGACCAACATATAAATATATATAATTAATTTAGGTTCGTGAATCTGAGAGCAACCTTGCACTTGTTCAATGACGTTATATGTATTTTTACTACGAAATACAGTATGGTGAGTTTCATTTGCCTTTTTACCCTTTATATTTTTGGGACTGAGAATACATGCACTTTTATAAATGTTTGACGAAATAGACACAAGTAATTGAAACTACATTCTATGGTTGAATTATCAAAATCGAATATGCCCCTTTTTATTAAGTCTGGTAATCTAAGAATTAGGGAACAGACACCCTAATTGACGCGAATCCTAAAGATAGATCTATTGGGCCTAACAAACCCCATCCAAAGTACCGGATGCTTTAGTACTTCAAAATTTATATCATGTCCGAAGGAGGATCCCGGAATGATAGGGGATATTCTTATATGTATCTAGTTAATGTCGGTTACCAGGTGTTCACCATATGAATGATTATTTTTGTCTCTATGCATGGGACGTATATTTATGAGAACTGAAAATGAAATTCTTGTGGTCTATTAAAATGATGGAAATAAATGATTATGATAAACTAATGAACTCACCAACCTTTTGGTTGACACTTTAAAGCATGTTTATTCTCAGGTGTTAAAGAAATCTTCCGCTGTGCATTTGCTCATTTTAAAGATATTACTTGGAGTCTTTCATAGCATATTTCGAAGAACGTTGCATTCGAGTCATTGAGTTCATCAAAGATTATTATTAAATCAATTTATAGTTGGATAGTGGATATTATGAAATGGTATGCATGCCTGTCAATTTTCGATGTAAAGAAAGTTTGTCTTTTAAAAACGAATGCAATGTTTGTAAAATGTATCATATAGAGGTCAAATACCTCGCAATGTAATCAACTATTTTGAATCGTTTATAATGTATATGAACGGGTCCTTTCAGAATGCATGGAAGTTTTCATGGATGACTTTTCAGTCTTTGGTGATACTTTTGAAACATGTCTAGTTAATCTTGAACGAATGCTTATTAGATGCGAACAATCAAATCTAATACTTAATTGGGAGAAATGCCATTTCATGGTTAAAGAAGGCATCGTTCTTGGTCATAAAATTTCAAAGGAAGGAATTGAAGTGGATAGAGCTAAAGTAGATGTAATTGCTAAACTTCCACATCCCACCAATGTTAGAGGAGTTAGGAGTTTTCTAGGGTATGTCGGTTTTTACCGACGTTTCATAAAAGATTTTTCTAAAATTGCCACTCCTATGAATAAACTCCTAGAAAAGGATGCTCCATTCATCTTTTCAGATGAATGCATCAAATCTTTTAATATTCTTAAAGAAAAACTCACTAATGCGCCGATCATGATAACTCCAAATTGGAATCTACCATTTGAACTCATGTGCGATGCAAGTGATTTTGCAATGGGAGCCGTTTTAGGACAAAGGATTGAAAAACGATTTCAACCTATTTATTATGCTAGTAAGACGTTACAAGGAGCACAAATGAATTACACAACTACTGAAAAAGAACTCCTTGCTATTGTCTTTGCTTTTGACAAATTTCGTTCATATCTCGTTCTAGCTAAAACGGTGGTCTATACCGACCATTCTGCTCTTAGATACCTATTTTCGAAACAAGATGCCAAACCATGATTAATCCGTTGGATCTTACTCTTACAAGAGTTCGATATTGAAATCCGAGACAAAAAGGGAGCAGAAAATCTCGCCGCTGAT
Organism: Rutidosis leptorrhynchoides; assembly: GCF_046630445.1. Classification (NCBI taxonomy): domain Eukaryota; kingdom Viridiplantae; phylum Streptophyta; class Magnoliopsida; order Asterales; family Asteraceae; genus Rutidosis; species Rutidosis leptorrhynchoides. The sequence continues at coordinate 679,088,932 of NC_092334.1, read as the reverse complement.
CATCTTTCTCGTCTTAAAAATCTCGAATTAGAAGTTCTAAATGAATCGGCCATACAAGATAACTTTCCTGATGAATATCTATTGAAGATAGATTATAATGAAATTCCATGGTTTGCAGACTATGCAAACTACTTAGTATGTGGATTCCTTGAAAAAGGGTTGTCGTACCAAAAACGAAAGAAATTCTTTAGTGATACAAAACACTATTTCTGGGAAGATCCACATTTGTTTAAAAGTTGTCCCGATGGAATAATACGCCGATGTGTATTCGGAGATGAAGCTAGTCAAATCTTAAACCATTGTCACACATGACCAACATGAAGGCATTATGGGCCTCAACTCACAGCAAGAAAAGTTTACGATGCTGGATTCTATTGGCCTACAATTTTCAAAGACGCACACCTTCTTTGTAAATCCTGCGATGCTTGTCAAAGGGCCGGAAAAATAAGTCAACATGATGAAATGCCACAAAATGTCATTCAAGTATGTGAAGTATTTGACGTTTGGGGTATTGACTTTATGGGTCCATTTCCAAAATGTCATAATAATCTCTACAGTCTCGTTGCCATTGATTATGTATCTAAATGGGCGGAAGCACAAGCTCTCCCAACTAACGATGCACGAGTTGTAGTCAACTTCTTAAAATGTCTTTTTGCTAGGTTCGGAACACCGAAAGCTTTAATAAGTGATCGGGGTACTCATTTTTGTAATAATCAACTTGAGAAAGTTCTCAAAAGATATGGAGTAACTCATAAAATATCAACCGCTTATCATCCACAAACAAGTGGACAAGTTGAAAATACCAACCGAGCTTTAAAACATATTCTAGAGAAAACCGTAGGATCAAATCCGAAGGAATGGTCCATGAAATTGGAGGATGCACTCTCGGCTTTTAGAAAAGCCAACAAAACTCCAATTGGAACCACACCTTTTAGACTCGTTTACGGAAAAGCATGTCATCTTCCAGTAGAAATTGAGCATAAAGCATTTTGGGCTTTGAAGACGTGTAATCTTGATTTACATGAAGCTGGACGTCTACGGTTAAGTCAATTAAACGAATTAGAAGAATTAAGACATGAAGCATACGAAAATTCGTTAATTTATAAAGAAAGAACGAAGAAATGGCATGATAAAAGAATCAGAAGTTCAAAAGAATTTAAAGAAGGAGGCAGAGTTCTTCTTTTCAATTCACGATTCAAGCTATTTCCTGAAAAATTGAAATCAAGATGGTCTGGACCATTCATAGTCAAAAGAGTTTTCCCATATGGAACAGTAGAATTAATAAATTCAAATGGAATTGAATTTAAAGTTAATGGTCACAGAGTTAAACATTACATACAAGGTCCGATGGAAGTCGACAACGAAGTTAATCACAATTTCGACACCACAGCTAACTAAGTATGGGGAGAATCAAGTCTTTTAAGGATAATATTTATTTCTGTTAGAGTTAGATATTCTGTTTTCGTGTAGTTCTTGAGAATGGAATCCGAATGGTCTTTCCCTAACAGACCCTAAAGAACTAGTCTTCTCCCTCCATTCTGAATTTTTATTTTTTTAGGTTTTACAAGATGAAGAATTCCTTTGATCTGAACCATGGTCTCCTACTACACGCTATGATTACTAAACGTAATAATGACACACTCCCGAGTGAAGTGGTATCATTCATAAGAGGCAAAATGGACGGAGTAAGAAAAGAACTCAGGAAAGATCATCATAAGATACATTTCGGTAAAGGCAAATCAAAGTCCGCAACAAAAAGAAGAGCACGAGACCTTGAAAGATGTCATAAATGCGAAAAATGGTCACACGAAGGTAAATGTTCAAATAATCAAACATATTCAAATACCGAATTTGTTACTCTATGCAGAGAAGGACCGTTTATATGTTTAGAAGAAAAGATATTGAAGAATCAAGGTTACGCTTATGTAGCTATGGAGAACCAAATCACACGACTCTCCTATGAGTCGGCTAAAGCAGGTCTCTGAGGATTCTTCCTCATAGGTAAGTATGTACAGTTTTTATTTTTATTTTTATTTATTGTTTTTAACCTTTTGATAATAAACGCTGAATCGTTTGCTATAAAGTATTAAATTGGTATTCAATAAAATTAGGTATGCGTAACCGAAATTATTGATATCATACAAAAATTTATTACATCACTGCGAAATTTACCGTTTATTCTTAAGGTATAAATATCTTTAATCAATCAATCCAAAATATTTTAAAAATTCGTCAGGAGTAAAACTAGGTTATGGAACCGAAATTACTTTACCGTAAAGAGGGGCGTATATTTTTGATAATATTTGATTGATTAAAGTGGGATAAAAGACCAAAAAGATTTTTAATTTTAATTTTTATCTTGTTTTTTTAAATTAATATATAAATATTAAATTAATATTGTAAACTTTTTAAATCATTATATTTAAGTTTTTAAATATTTTAAAAATTAATATTTTTAATATAAGTTTGTAAAATTAATGTACAAAATATTAATAATATTAATATGAAATTTTATGCATTTTAAATTTAAGTTTGGTGTGAATTTAAAAACAAAAATTTACTTTATTTCATTAAGTTAAAAATTTGATATTTAAAATTCGTCGTTAGTTGAAAACTAGGTCGTTTAATCAGAATTGCTTTACCCGAGGGCGGGACGAGAACTTTTATTATCATTATTTTTAATCTTATTGAATTAAAGTATGCCAAAAATATTAAAAAAACCTAAAAATCTTTGCTTTTAAAACAACGCTTAAAAAGTAACAAATTTTAAAACTTTGTTGAGAGACGGACTAAGACAACGATCCGAAACGCCCTCATTCTTAAAAAGGAACAAATTTCTAAAATTTATTAATTTATGTTTTTATTAGTTAAAGGTTTTTATAATATATATATATATATATATATATATATATATATATATATATATATATATATATATATATATATATATATATATATATATATATATATATATATATATATATCAGACTCCATGCGATCGCATGGGGTTTCCTTGTAAAATTCATGCGGTCGCATGAAGGTTAAAATCTGGCCAGGATCATAAAGTCAGACGAGCTGCTCTTTCTTCTCACAAACACACACATACACGAAACTCTCCCAAAAATCACCCAAAAATTCGCCATTTTTCACTAAAATTCACCAAATTTCTCACAATAATCCGCTTTAATCATGAAATTGTTCAGAAGTTTTTCAAAGAAGGTAAAGATTTCACCCCTAAACTCTTTAAATTTTCAGTTTTAGTGTTCTTGAGCTAAATTTTACCTAATTTAATTTTGTTAATTTCTAGTGTAATTAGAGTTAAATTGTTAGTATATTATGCATGTATAACCTAGAATGATGCTAGTTAACATGATTTGAAGCCAACAACTTCAAAATTTTTAGAAATCTAGGGTTTGTGTGTTCTTGAGCAATTTGGGGCTTTTTGATATAAACAGGTTATGGCCGATTTTTGTCATGAATTATTGCTAAATTAAGTAGTGTAACATGTTTTGGTAGCTATATGATCCAAACTTTGATCCTAAACATGATTTTTGAGAATTAAAGTAGACTTTTTAGGTCTAAAATTCATGAACTTGATTAAATTGATGTAAATGCCATTTGAAACTTGTTTAATTGCTAGTAATGGTTATTATAACATGTTATTTGAGTTGAATGCTTATGAACTTTGTAAATATTTTCATATATGCTTATTTGAAAAAGTGTAGAATTGTTAAAATTGTGAAAATGTGTATAAGTTTAATTTTGATTGAACATGTTATTGTAATTGTTTTAATTTGTTATTTTGCTAACACTAATGCATATTTGAATGCACAAATTTTGTGTTTAATATGTTTTGCAGAGATATACCGATACTGATGGTGCATCATCATCATCTAGGCAACCTGCTCCGGAACCTGAAGCAGAAATGCAATATGAACCAGAACCTGAACATGAACAACAACAACAACAACAACAACAACCTGATCAACACGTACCGTATTATGATCCGCAACAAGAATATGTTAATGCCTACTTACAATTTCTGATTCATCCGATTATAGAACACCCAACGATTCATGAAGAACAGTTGCATCCTAATTTGAGATTTGATCGAAGTTGGAGAGATTACCTGACGTATCAAAGTAACAAATTTAAACTGGTAACAAAAAATGTAAAAGTGCCGAGGGTAATCGATTGGGAGCCTTTGGAAAGAGTCCAACTAGTTAACTCAGTTAGGCAACATCTGATCCAAAGGTATGGCAGCTCTTCTTTTCCCGACTGGGAACGTTTATTCAGCATTCGTAGGCCTGTATATAAGGAATGGTGTGTTGAGCTTATGAGTACTATATCACTTAATGCGGATGTAGTTAGGTTAGATGATAGAAGTTTTCTTAGATTTTTACTTGGCCGTAGGATGTACAGGATGTCCATGCTGGACATGGCCAGGGCTTTACAGATTTACACTCCTGGTGAATTACTACTACCCGATTGTACAAATTTGATATATCATGGGGAGCAGGTAGATAGGAATTTTGACGCGGACGCCGTCTGGAGGTGTATGTCAAATTATAATGTTTTTACGCTGGGAGGAAGACACTCCTATTTAGATATTAACAAAGCAGAGCAACGTATTATATATAGATTTTTAGCTAATTCGATTACACAAAGAGGTAAAAACAAGGAGAAGATGACCTTACACGATTTATTTTACCTTAAGTGTATTCGAAACCCTAGAAGCTTTGTTAATATCCCCTACTGTGTTGGTTTTTATCTATCCAAAATGGTGGCTGGAATACAGGACGGGGGAATAATAGGAGGAGGTATTTTTGTTACTCTCATTGGAGAGTATTTGGGTGTAGATAGGGATCAAGGGGGTCCACTGATGGTGTGTAGGGAACAGGTTGATACTTTAGGATTGAAGGTCTATCAGGGTGCAAAGGTATTAAAGAGCAGACGCAATCAGGCAGTACCATATGATGGTCGTCATCCACAGGTAGAGAGAGGTTCAGATGAGGAAATGGAGGAAGCGGATGACATTAGGGATGTCATTAGGGAGGCTGTTACTGATGTTTATCAGCGTATAGATGAGGTAGAAATGACAAATGAGGCTAGATTTAGTCAGTTCGAGCAGTGGCACGCCGAGAATGTGTACGAGCATTCTAGGCAACGACAGCATGATAGATGGCACTATCATCAGCATCAGATCATGAGCCAGCTATCACCTCAGGTACCAAATAACTACGTACCGACCCGACCTGCTTACTATCCTCCACACCAGCCCGATATGCGACCACCATTTACTCTCTACGACCCTAACCAGGCCTATCAGTACACCTATAACTATGATGACCCGGAAATTTCCGACCAAATTTAAACTTAATCTTGATATGGTTTTGACACGATAAACAAAGTCTGTAATATTGAGTCTCGAAAACTTTGGAACAGTTTACATAAATTCATTTGACCTTCGACTGCTCTCGATGATTCACGAACAATTAATTGTAAATAGATATGTGTGTATGTATATATAAATAATAATTCGAAATATAATTTGAAGTATTATATGTTGTTGTTATAAAAAAATTAATAAACTAAAGATATGATATTATAATAATTATTATTTAAAATATATCTCTGTATATAAATAAAGTATATTAAATAAATATTAAATGCTTGTAATACTCGTTTGAGGTTCAGATTGATATTAAACAAGTTAAATTTAAACTTATGTAATTTTAAAATAAAAAGTGATCCGAAAATGTTTTATATAAGTTATAGGCTTATTAAAAGTATATTTAGGATCTAGTTATTTGATTTTAACACTTTTTATATTTTACCTAAAATTGAGAGGGACGGTTGATGTATTTTTTATTTAATAATTAATTATTGAATTTTATACCATTGTGACTGAAATAAATAAAGTTAATTGTTATAAAAAAAATTGGGATTTTTCTAAGAACTTTTATCCGCCACTAATTATCAACGGGATACGAAATAGTGGTCCCTATAGACTGTCGTAGAGTAAGTTAAATTAAATGGATGATTTACTGTACCTCATGAATCACTAATCTTCTTTATATTATAATATTTATATTTATATTATATTATATTTCTAGTTAACTGCATTTGTATGTGAATATATATGGAAAATGATAAACAAAAACCACACATCACTTTGCTCATTTATTCTTCCTCAATCACCCACCACCGGCAAACCATCGCCAACCTACAACCATTTCCAACCACCGGCGACCGTCCATCACCACTCTATCGCCACCATATTCTGTGTTATACTTCTATTTTGAATTTGTTAAACACACTCAATATCACCATGGTTATCACCTTCATCGATCATCATCATTTTTTTTTTCTTTCTCTTAACCACCACTGCTGCAGTATACTACTTCTCCTTTCAAAATGCAAAAGTAATAATAATGGCCAACTTTAATTATAGGAGATAGTGGAGATATGCATACAAATTGGTAATTGTAATATGAACGGATCATTTTTAAATTAACATATGGGATGGCCTACTAGCATTACTAGTGAACGAGCTGGTATATTTTTATTTTTTTTGAAACAAATGGGTCGGTTAGATAACCACCTTATGTTTCTGCTTGTCACAAAACACCATCGACTACCATCACTTTCGGCTCAAATACAACCTTATCACTATCAACGATCACCATCGTTACCGGTTGTTTGTTGTTTTTGTATGACACCAAAACACAACCACACTATTTTCTTTGTTCCTATTTTCGAATATTCCCTTCAACAAACCAACACCTTAACAATTACAATTGATCATCTTCGCTAGATCACCACCCCATCATCGAACTACATCTCTCTTTCTCTTCTAATTATACAATCGTGAGCACCACCATTTTTTCTCTTCCTGTTAACCGACACCTCTATCACGGTTGTTACTACTGCTGTTTACTTCTGTCACGATTCAGGTCGAGTATCATCGTCATTAAACTGCTATATTTGACTGCGAAGCTCGTATTTTCTATCTTGTCGCCTGCAACAGTAAAGGTGGCTAAAGAATTACATGGTTCGCGTATCAATCTACACGTTTCGCGCAATTCTACAAAAACATTACACGACCCACTTAATGACTACACGTTACGCGTAATTGTATGTCATCAAATTACACGTTCCGTGTAAGATAGAACGTGAAGTAGAAACGATAAGGATATTTTGTTGTTGTCCCTGTTGCTATGTGTGTTGTTGCAACTGCAGTTGCACTTTCTTCGCTATTTTTTTTGTCAAATAATCAACTCAAAGAACACCCAGAACTATAGCTAGCTACTACTATTTGTTCCTGTGTCGGGTTGCTTTTTGAGTGTGAAAGAAAAACGAGTGATACTCAAATAAATTTTGGGCCAAAATATTACTTAAGTTAACAACTTGGGCTTGTGAAGGAATTGGGCCGCATGTTTCTATTTTTTTATTAATTGGGCCGTGGTTAGTTTGAGAGAGTGGGCCTAGAGCTCAGTTGGCATACTACTGAGCTTCGTTTGATATTTTTTTTTGGACAATACATTATAAGATTAACGAAGTTAAGATGATGTTATAAGAGGTTGATAAAGAAAATGATATGCGATGAGTCATGTAGATTTATTTCGCAATATAAAACTGAAATGATAAGGCATAGGAACGGATTGTGGTGTTATTGGGTTAGCGGGACGTCGCGAGTTCAAACCACGACTTGGGCATTTTTTTAGGACTACTTCTTTGAGGTAGTTTACTTATTACTCATTATTATTATTATCATTATTATTATTATTATTATTATTATTATCATTTTTAATGTAAGTAGTATTATTATTGAAACTAATTTTTTTATATAAAAATTATCATTTTTATTATTAGAACTATCATTATTATTATTATTATTATCATTATTTCTATCATTATTATTATTTTTATCATTTTTATTATTTCTAATACTAATATTATTATTTTTATCATTATTATTATTAGTATTATTAATATATCAAATAAAGATTTTCTATATAAAAATATATTATTTACATAAAACATCACTATATTAATATGTTTGTAATAAATATTAATTATCTATTTAATGCATATAAAAATAAATGTAGTTAATTTAGCTATTAATGAAACGTACAAGTTACTAAAATAACAATTAATAATAATACCTAAATTTGTTCAATTACCATTATATGTGTTAATATACATATAAATGATATAGGTTCGTGAATCCGAGGCCAACCATGCATTATTCAGTTTCGTCGTATGAATATTTTTACTACAAAATATTGGATTGTTAGTTTCATTTGATTCCCTTTTTACTCTTTACATTTTTGGGCTGAGAATACATGCAAATTCTTTATTAACTGTTTTGCAATATTTATATGCGTGAGTTTCATTTGCCTTTTTACCCTTTATATTTTTGGGCTGAGAATACATGCGCAACTTTTTATAACTGTTTTACGAAATAGACACAATTACGTGAAACTACATTCTATGGTTGAATTATCGAAATCGAATATGCCCCTTTTTATTAAGTCTGGTAATCTAAGAATTAGGGAACAGATACCCTAATTGACGCGAACTCTAAAGATAGATCTATCGGGCCCAACAAGCCCCATCCAAAGTACCAGATGCTTTAGTACTTCGAAATTTATATCATGTCCGAAGGAGGATCCCGGAATGATGGGGATATTCTTATATGCATATTGTGAATGTCGGTTACCAGGTGTTCAATCCATATGAATGATATTTTTGTCTCTATGCATGGGACGTATGTTTATGATAAATGGAAATATGAAATCTTGTGGTTTATTAAAATTATGAAATGATTATTTATGTTAAACTAATGAACTCACCAACCTTTTGGTTGACACTTGAAAGCATGTTTATTCTCAGTTATGAAAGAAATCTTCCGCTGTGCATTTGCTCATTTTAGAGATATTACTTGGAGTCATTCATGACATATTTCAAAAGACGTTGCATTCGAGTCGTCGCGTTCATCAAGATTATTATTAAGTCAATTATAGTTAGATATATTATGAAATGGTATGCCTGCCGTCAACTTTTGATGTAATGAAAGATTGTCTTTTCAAAAACGAATGCAATGTTTGTAAAATGTATCATATAGAGGTCAAGTACCTCGCGATGAAATCAACTGTTGTGAATCGTTTATAATTGATATGGACTTCGTCCGGACGGATTAGGACAGTTCTCAACAGTTGGTATCAGAGCGATGGTCTTAGCGAACCAGGTCTTGCATTAGTGTGTCTAACTAGTAGTTGTTTAGATGCATTAGCGAGTCTGGACTTCGACTGTGTCTGCATGTCAAAAGTTTTGCTTATCATTTCTAGTCGGAAATCATCTGCTTATCATCCTTAGGAAATTACCTGCTTATCATTCTTAGTCTAGACATGTCTTACTGCCTCTATTGCATAGACAGTGTATAGATAAATTCATATCTTAGCGTATCTGTTATTGTTACCTTTGCCTGACAGCTTCCGTAGATTCCTCCGTAACTTATGGGATTTTAGTATTATATATGCATATGTAAATTATGTATTGCAGGGTACTAATCTACATCCTATAATCTATTTCTTATCGAAAATCCTTCATCTGATCGTACGAGATGAATCCCTCAACCAGTTCGAGTCCCTCAGATTTCGATAGCTATTCCGATAGTTATTCCGACAGCTATTCCGACATGGATATTCACCTAAGCTCCGAAAGCGGTGTCACCAGAATGAATCAATCAATCAGCCATCCCCAATTCATCTGATGGGTTCGTAGTTGACTTAATCAATGGAGACACGAAGAAGGCAATCCTTTCCACCAACCAAATTGCCCTCTTGGCGAACAACCTGAAGCACTTACCCGCGAATCTATCTGAAACACCATTTTCAGCCTCATTTCCAGAGTAGTTCGACACGATTATATTATATCCACAATTCTAAACCATATTCATTCGCTCGTTCCGACCGACAATCATGCCGGAATGATAGAAAAAGTCAACGAACTTCGCGCTCGAGTAATCAATTTGGAGAATATAGTGTAAAATTTACCAGCTTCAGCAACATCACCGGTACCAACAGTACCATCAATAATAGCACCAGTACCATCAACAATCCATGCCTCAACATCTCATTCTGTACATAGAATATAATCATCGTTCTACATCAATTATCTTCGTTCTTCATGGCGATTAAGTAATCTCTAAATGTTTTAGAGATTATGTATTCTAGTGCTAACGGTAAACCAAATGAGTTCAATATCATTTTAACTCAATGAATAAATGATTTCATCTGAAGAAAATATATATTTATATATGTTTTCATAAAGATTGTAATTAAAAATTCTTTCGTACAAAGTGTTAATTGTGAAAATATTTTAACGGGTAGGTAATACCCATGGAATATTTAGATTTTACATTAATAAGTTACATTGTACGTTCTTCAAATCTGATTCAACATTCATTTACTATCCTACTTACATCCACAGATATACGAATCCGTTCACCGCAGAATAACCATTTTCATTCAATTTTATATTTGGATTTTGACCTATCAGAATCCAACAAGTGGCATAATGAAAAAAACATTTGACAAAATAAAATTTGTTAGAAACAAACAAATTAACTATGAGAAATTTTGTTAAGAATCCACGCTAACTGTTCCTAGCTAATTGTTCCTAGCTAACTGATTACATTTTAATTATCGCAATTTAATTATCGCAATTTATTTTATCGCAATTTAATTCTCGTAATTTTATTTATTGTTATTTAATTTCTGTTATTTACTTTACGCACTTTATTTATCGTCATTTAATTTCCGTTATTTATTTTACGTACTTTAAATATAGGGACACGTATACAAGGTTTTGACATATCATATCGACGCATCTATATATATTATTTGGAATCACCATAGACACTCTATATGCAGTAATGCTGGAGTTAGCTATACAGGGTTGAGATTGATTCTACAATAATATATATACTTTGAGTTGTGATCGAGTCTGAGACGTATACGGGTCACGATACGTATTAATTAATTCGAATATTATATATTAAACTGTATACAAATTATTGGACTGTTAACTGTGGACTATCGACTGCGAACGAATAATATTGGACAATTAAAATGAATTAAAATACTGATTATAACATATGAAACTAAATAATTCTTCAAGTTTACCACTTGATTTCATTCTAAACCTCATTGTATCTTGACGATTACATTCTGCGTTCAACCCTTTCATGATTCTTGAAAACACCTCAATCAATAGGATGAATCAACCGCACTTCATCTACGGAAGGAAAGATTTATGCATATAGTTATGCACCTGAGAAACTCTCGGCAACTGAGTAAAAGTTTAACACATAGCTGCGTCAGATCCTTTGGCATTTATTAGCAAAAATAACTTTGCGATCACTTTTCAAAGTAGCCAATTTTGTCACAGCTCCAGCAAGTCAGCTTCGACTTTTCATTCGAAGTAGCCTTACTATAATCCAGATATATACAATTACCCTTTTGATACCGGAGAATTCTTTTATATTCCACCATATTACCAGCAGACGTACCAGCAACCTCGTTGATTTTTGGCTTAAATCTCTCTGACAAATCATTATATTTATTCATTGAAACCCTATCATATACTCATCCGCATCTTGTAACGAGAACTGCCATAACAATTACCGGGAATCAGCAATCAGTACTTTGAAAACTCACAGCATATCTACATCAACAGTTATATGTATGACATTTATCTCTTAGAATTATGATCTCTCATTCTGAAATTCTGAAAAGCACTCAGTCTACAAATCAATACTCTGAATGTTGAAAAAGCTGAATGAAGCAGCAGAAACTGTAGACAACCGTAAACGACCTTAATCATCAGAAGTTTGATGATAAAGAATAGTATGTTGGAAAAGCTCAGAAAAGTTGGAACTAGAAAACGGATTGAGCTAACCACGAAGGAGATCAAAGACAAATACAAGGACCATACCATATATTCAAAGAATCCAGGTAATTCAAGATCCGATGAAACTTTCAACGAATATCTTGCTCCGTACTCATGTTAAAATCTTGCGAAAAATCTTTCTTCATCAACCATAGAACTTAGAAATTCCAAAATATCATCATAAATATCTTCGATACTTCTGAAGATATTTTCATAAATATTCTCGTCCGAAATTATATACCTCTTCGTGCTATCTGTATTACATCATATTGAAAACTGTTTTAGTTTTCAATATTCTGTAACATCTAAATATAAATTATGAATGAATTCCGGAGAAGTGTTGGGAATTGAAGCATGAGTTAGTATAATATAATGACACTTGATCAACGTGATTATATTACAGTAAGTCATGCTGAGTTTCTAATGAAACGTGATGATTCACAGACCATAACGTCATCATGTGCCATGTTACACGACTTTTACATTTTATCAAATCTATAAACATATTTTCTTGTTAGTTCTATCTTTTCTCTTGATATCTGGTAATTTGACAAATCAAATCGTGCTACTATCTTTCCTTTCTACCTTGTATATTATGATAATTCGAAACTCCATACCTACGAATTCTGGACCATTATTTGTGAAAAGAAAACAAAAGCATGAAGCTCTGAAATAGAAAGGGCGTATAAATCGCAGCAAATAAGAGAGAGCATTAACTGTGAATGACAATGATTATAGAAGACGGAAGCAGTGACTCCGAAATATAAGAGAAAATACAAAGCCCAACAGTAACACCGAATATACAAACTGTGGATATCAGTGCGTATAGCAATATAAAGACACGGGAGGATTATAAATACAATAATCACTAGAGCATAGTAGAAATAAACAGATTCTTCCGGTGGGAGTTGGAAAAGAAGGACGATCATTGCGATAGTCAGCATGAGAACAAGGATTAGAACCGGATTAAGCATTATTATAATCTTTTGATATATGAACTGAGAAAGAAGGTATAGAAGTAGTGAAAACTAATGGAACGAAAAATGTAAATTTATAATGGAAACATCAGGCGTAGTAATCGGGACAGATCATCGCATTTAATTAAAGAGATCCTAATTTCCTTAAATCTCGAAGAATCAGATCTTATAGATTTACAAGATTTTCTTTTGAATCCCTTGAATTCCGAAATTCAAACCAGACTACGTCAAAAGTTAAGACGCATCTTATTTTTCTAAATTCAACCCTGACTCTGTCAAAAGTTAAGATGAATCTTTACTTTCCTATTTCACTCTTTGGTGATAGCTTCATTCGTACTCTTCGAATAATCAAATTATTTTTATTCATATTACTCAATGATGATAAAACTCAATTTATCAACTCATATTTGTCATGAAAACATTTTTATTGTTAGCCATGACCACTTCACTCAAATTTCGGGACGAAATTTCTTTAACGGGTAGGTACTGTGATGACCCAGAAATTTCTGACCAAATTTAAACTTAATCTTGATATGGTTTTGACACGATAAACAAAGTCTGTAATATTGAGTCTCGAAAACTTTGGAACAGTTTACATAAATTCATTTGACCTTCGACTGCTCTCGATGATTCACGAACAATTAATTGTAAATAGATATATGTGTATGTATATATATAAATAATAATTCGAAATATAATTTGAAGTATTATATGTTGTTGTTATAAAAAAAATTAATAAAATAAAGATATGATATTATAATAATTATTATTTAAAATATATCTCTGTATATAAATAAAGTATATTAAATAAATATTAAATACTTGTAATACTCGTTTGAGGTTCAGATTGATATTAAACAAGTTAAATTTAAACTTATGTAATTTTAAAATAAAAAGTGATCCGAAAATGTTTTATATAAGTTATAGGCTTATTAAAAGTATATTTAGGATCTAGTTATTTGATTTTAACACTTTTTATATTTTACCCAAAATTGAGAGGGACGGTTGATGTATTTTTTATTTAATAATTAATGATTGAATTTTATACCATTGTGACTGAAATAAATAAAGTTAATTGTTATAAAAAAAATTGGGATTTTTCTAAGAACTTTTATCCGCCACTAATTATCAACGGGATACGAAATAGTGGTCCCTATAGACTGTCGTAGAGTAAGTTAAATTAAATGGATGATTTACTGTACCTCATGAATCACTAATCTTCTTTATATTATAATATTTATATTTATATTATATTATATTTCTAGTTAACTGCATTTGTATGTGAATATATATGGAAAATGATAAACAAAAACCACACATCACTTTGCTCATTTATTCTTCCTCAATCACCCACCACCGGCAAACCATCACCAACCTACAACCATTTCCAACCACCGGCGACCGTCCATCACCACTCTATCGCCACCATATTCTGTGTTATACTTCTATTTTGAATTTGTTAAACACACTCAATATCACCATGGTTATCACCTTCATCGATCATCATCATTTTTTTTTCTTTCTCTTAACCACCACTGCTGCAGTATACTACTTCTTCTTTCAAAAAGCAAAAGTAATAATAATGGCCAACTTTAATTATAGGAGATAGTGGAGATATGCATACAAATTGGTAATTGTAATATGAACGGATCATTTTTAAATTAACATATGGGATGGCCTACTAGCATTACTTGTGAACGAGCTGGTATATTTTTTTTTTTTTGAAACAAATGGGTCGGTTAGATAACCACCTTATGTTTATGCTTGTCACAAAACACCATCAACTACCATCACTTTCGGCTCAAATACAACCTTATCACTATCAACGATCACCATCGTTACCGGTTGTTTGTTGTTTTTGTATGACACCAAAACACAACCACACTATTTTCTTTGTTCCTATTTTCGAATATTCCCTTCAACAAACCAACACCTTAACAATTACAATTGATCATCTTCGCTAGATCACCACCCCATCATCGAACTACATCTCTCTTTCTCTTCTAATTATACAATCGTGAACACCACCATTTTTTCTCTTCCTGTTAACCGACACCTCTATCACGGTTGTTACTACTGCTGTTTACTTCTGTCACGATTCAGGTCGAGTATCATCGTCATTAAACTGCTATATTTGACTGCAAAGCTCGTATTTTCTATCTTGTCGCCTGCAACAGTAAAGGTGGCTAAAGAA
Source organism: Rutidosis leptorrhynchoides (assembly GCF_046630445.1). NCBI lineage: Eukaryota > Viridiplantae > Streptophyta > Magnoliopsida > Asterales > Asteraceae > Rutidosis > Rutidosis leptorrhynchoides. Next base: position 679,073,803 of record NC_092334.1, on the reverse strand, counting down.
TTACATGGTTCGCGTATCAATCTACACGTTTCGCGTAATTCTACAAAAACATTACACGACCCACTTAATGACTACACGTTACGCGTAATTGTATGTCATTAAATTACACGTTCCGTGTAAGATAGAACGTGAAGTAGAAACGATAAGGATATTTTGTTGCTGTCCCTGTTGCTACGTGTGTTGTTGCAACTGCAGTTGCACTTTCTTCGCTATTTTTTTTGTCAAATAATCAACTCAAAGAACACCCAGACCTATAGCTAGCTACTACTATTTGTTCCTGTGTCGGGTTGCTTTTTGAGTGTGAAAGAAAAAGGAGTGATACTCAAATAAATTTTGGGCCAAAATATTACTTAAGTTAACAACTTGGGCTTGTGAAGGAATTGGGCCGCATGTTTCTATTTTTTTATTAATTGGGCCGTGGTTAGTTTGAGAGAGTAGGCCTAGAGCTCAGTTGGCATACTACTGAACTTCGTTTGATATTTTTTTTTGGACAATACATTATAAGATTAACGAAGTTAAGATGATGTTATAAGAGGTTGATAAAGAAAATGATATGCGATGAGTCATGTAGATTTATTTCGCAATATAAAACTGAAATGATAAGGCAGAGGAACGGATTGTGGTGTTATTGGGTTAGCGGGACGTCGCGAGTTCAAACCGCGACTTGGGCATTTTTTTAGGACTACTTCTTTGAGGTAGTTTACTTATTACTCATTTTTATTATTATCATTATTATTATTATTATTATCATTTTTAATGTAAGTAGTATTATTATTGAAACTAATTTTTTATATATAAAAATTATCATTTTTATTATTAGGACTATCATTATTATTATTATTATTATCATTATTTCTATCATTATTTCTATCATTATTATTATTTTTATCATTTTTATTATTTCTAATACTAATATTATTATTTTTATCATTATTATTATTAGTATTATTAATATATCAAATAAAGATTTTCTATATAAAAATATATTATTTACATAAAACATCACTATATTAATATGTTTGTAATAAATAATAATTATCTATTTAATGTATATAAAAATAAATGTAGTTAATTTAGCTATTAATGAAACGCACAAGTTACTAAAATAACAATTAATAATAATACCTAAATTTGTTCGATTACCATTATATGTGTTAATATACATATAAATGATATAGGTTCGTGAATCCGAGGCCAACCATGCATTGTTCAGTTTCGTCGTATGAATATTTTTACTACAAAATATTGGATTGTGAGTTTCATTTGATTCCCTTTTTACTCTTTACATTTTTGGGCTGAGAATACATGCAAATGCTTTATTAACTGTTTTGCAATATTTATATGCGTGAGTTTCATTTGCCTTTTTACCCTTTATATTTTTGGGCTGAGAATACATGCGCAACTTTTTATAACTGTTTTACGAAATAGACACAATTACGTGAAACTACATTCTATGGTTGAATTATCGAAATCGAATATGCCCCTTTTTATTAAGTCTGGTAATCTAAGAATTAGGGAACAGACACCCTAATTGACGCGAACTCTAAAGATAGATCTATCGGGCCCAACAAGCCCCATCCAAAGTACCGGATGCTTTAGTACTTCGAAATTTATATCATGTCTGAAGGAGGATCCCGGAATGATGGGGATATTCTTATATGCATATTGTGAATGTCGGTTACCAGGTGTTCAATCCATATGAATGATATTTTTGTCTCTATGCATGGGACGTATGTTTATGAGAAATGGAAATATGAAATCTTGTGGTCTATTAAAATTATGAAATGATTATTTATGTTAAACTAATGAACTCACCAACCTTTTGGTTGACACTTGAAAGCATGTTTATTCTCAGGTATGAAAGAAATCTTCCGCTGTGCATTTGCTCATTTTAGAGATATTACTTGGAGTCATTCATGACATATTTCAAAAGACGTTGCATTCGAGTCGTCGCGTTCATCAAGATTATTATTAAGTCAATTATAGTTAGATATATTATGAAATGGTATGCCTGCCATCAACTTTTGATGTAATGAAAGATTGTCTTTTCAAAAACGAATGCAATGTTTGTAAAATGTATCATATAGAGGTCAAGTACCTCGCGATGAAATCAACTGTTGTGAATCGTTTATAATCGATATGGACTTCGTCCGGATGGATTAGGACGGGTCTCTACAATAACCAACCGTGGAACCTGCCCGACGACATGAACTGGAACCCCTATCCAGATTGATACAGTTCCCGTTGGTGATTTTTATCTTTTATTATTTTTATTTACTTATGTTTAAAACATATAATATTGTGATACTTGTAATGTAATGTTTAATATTTTTTTTAATTTTGTACTAATATTTCATATTTGATTTGAAAGTGGGATGTTAAGTCCCATTTCAAATTACCATGCATGTTATTATTTGTATGTATGTATTTTGTCAATTCTACACAACAGGGTAAAACAGCGCATTTTCAAAGACTGGCATTAAGTTCAGTAAAAGCTACTAATTTTGACGACAAAAGGAAAAATAAATGTGATGTAACAACAAGATGAAATGAACAAATGATGTGCACCATTTATCATTCAACAAACAACCGCCAATATGTTTGGAAACTTTGGTAAAATTTAATCATTTTTCTACGCTAATCACCCTCAATAATTTAAATTGTACTGATTTCTTGCAAATGAGGGCATTGCAAGATCTTAAGTGTGGGAAGGGGATAAATTCTTTTGGATTTTTAAAATTTTAAATTTAAACACTTGGTTACCATTAAAAATACTAGTAACGCAGTAGTTGTATTAGAATCTAGTGCTCTTTGATAATAAAGAACAACCCTAGTCTTATATACTGACTACCCAATTCTAGTAAAAATTTTCAAAAATTTCAATTAAATGAATTCAAAATCATGTTTATACAAATTTATGAACTATAAAACTAGGTGTTAACACCGAAATTATTGTTACCTCGGAAAGGACATAAATTGAGAAACAACCTAAAATGTTAGAATTCATTTAAAATGGAATAGAGGAAAATAAAAAGGCAAAGAAAGAAAAATAAAAGCCAAGTGTGAGAAAAATTTACCAAGTTATTTAGAACATATGTCACATATTTTTGTACAAATAATTGAAGATACTTTTGTTTTGGACGATATTTATCGGTTTTACCCAGTTTATTGTAAATTAAAAGGAAGTAAAGTCTTCCGAAAAAAAACACGCGCTTCTTGATTTAGGTCAGGAAATTGTCGTCCAGACCAGTTGTAGAGTCTACGAAAAACCTTGAAAAGTTTTCTCAAAAATCGGCTGGAAATCCACGGACCTCAGCATCAAACAGGATCGCCAAGTGGTTAGGCTTATCCTAACCATGAGAGGATCTGTCTCGTACAATGGGGGGGCACCGTGCAAATTAGCTTATAAGACTAATGAATCAGATCCCCAAAAAGGATAATCTCCTTAAAGATCAAAAATCCGCTTTTAAGACTGATATTATTCAATCCTTGAGATTGACTTTAAAGATTGAGAATTACAAACTCATGGAATTCGATGATATCTAAACTCGAGCTTGAACGAGAAAATATTTTGATCAAAATTACAAACCGATTTGTTTTCTAAAAACCCATTTTCAATGCGTTCATTACCATTGAACGTAAAATCCTAAGAATTCACTGGAATTCATTAGGTCACCCGAACCAAATCGAGTGTCAACTGTAATAACTGTGGTTGCATAGCATGGTCGAAGACAGGACCTTGTGCCAGACCAAAAAACTATAGGGTGATCTTTACTATTGCTCCTACAAAGGATAGTAATTGCATCCGACACGTTATAGACCATAATCAAAAGCATGTCACGGGACATTGCCTTAACAGTTGCTTGTTCAACGCTTTCCTTTATAACCGGACGGTAGTTTACCGAAAGGTAATATACGGAGCAAGTATACGGGACGTGTTGCTTTCCTAATACAAGGTTAGAAAGTGGGTGACACAAAACCATGAGTTTTGAGCTAAAATTTTCAAATCTGAAACCCACCAAACCCACAAAAACAATTTGCAAACACCGGTGAAGGGTTATTCCGGAAAACTTATCTAGGGTAAAAGCTAGATTGAATTTTCAAAAGATCAAATGTTTTCATAAAGATCCAATTTCCTTAAGGATCTAAATTTTCATAGTCATGTGGGACTGTAAACCACATCGTTACCACCATTGTTTATACCGCCGTATAGAAATCACTGATGTACAAAGTGTGAAGAATAAAGAAGTGATTCTAGTATTTTTATTTCAAGACTATATTGCTTGAGGACAAGTAACGCTCAAGTGTGGGAATATTTGATAATGCTAAAAACGAACATATATTTCATAGCATTATCCCTCAAGAAAGACAAGCTTTTAGTTGCAATTGTTCTATTTACAAGTGATATTCGTTTAAATAATAAAAGGTGAAGACAAAAGACAAATTCGACGAATTGAAGACGCAAACGACCAAAAAGCTCAAAAGTACAAAGTACAATCAAAGTGGTTCAAATTATTGATGAGAAACGTCTAAAAATTACAAGAGTACAAGCCGCGAAACGCAAAGTACAAGATATTAAATAGTACGAAAGGACGTTCGAAAATCCGGAACCGGGACCAGAGTCAACTCTCAACGCGCGACGCAACGGACTAAAAATTACAAGTCAACTATGCACATAAATATAATATAATATAATATATAAATAATTCTTAAAATTATATATATATTATATTTATTTATTAAAACCGTCGGCAAATAAAAAACAAAAGTATGTGAGCTATAAAAGAAGGCCATGCGATCGCATGACCAGGAAGACCAAAAACCATGCGATCGCATGGTGCACAGTATCAGCTCATGTCCTATAAAGTTCGCGTGTTTTCGCCGAAAATATTACACCTAATTCAATCTCTCTCTCACAGATATATATATATTATAATTTTAATTTTAATTTTAATTTAAGATTAATAATAATAAAGGTATGTTAGCGAATGTTGTAAGTGTGTAAGTCAAAATTCTGTCCGTGTAACGCTACGCTATTATTAATCATTGTAAGTTATGTTCAACCTTTTTAAATTAATGTCTCGTAGCTAAGTTATTATTATACTTATTTAAATTGAAGTAATCGTGATGTTGGGCTAAAATATTAAAGACAGGGTAATTGGGCTTTGTACCATAATTGAGGTTTGGACAAAAGACCGACACTTGTGGAAATTGGACTATGGGCTATTAATGGGCTTTATATTTGTTTAATTGAATGATAGTTCGTTAATTTAATATAAAGATTTACAATTGGACGTACATATAAATAACCACATACACTCGATCGGACACGATGGGCTGGATATTTATAAGTACTAATAATCGTTCATTTAACTGGACACGGGAATGGATTAATAGTCAATCGACTTATTAAAACAGGGGTGAATTACATACAAGGAAAATTGGTGTAATTATAGTTTAAGTCCCCAATTAGTTGGAATATTTGACTTCGGATATAAGGATAATTTGATGAGGACACTCGCACTTTATATTTATGACTGATGGGATGTTATGGACAAAAACCAGATGGACATATCGAATAATCTAGGACAAAGGACAATTAACACATGATAATAAACTAAAATCAACACGTCAAACATCATGATTACGGAAGTTTAAATAAGCATAATTCCTTTATTTCATATTTCATCGCACTTTTATTTACTATCATTTTATTTAATTGCACTTTTAATTATCGTACTTTTTAATTATCGCAATTTTATTTATTGTCATTTTATTTATCGCGCTTTAATTATTGTCATTTACTTTACAATTTAAATTAAGTTATATTTATTTTTAATATTTTACATTAGGTTTTAACTACGACTAAAGTTTTAAAATCGACAAACCGGTCATTAAGAGATTTATTAGGTAGATTTAAGTAAGGGTGGTTTAAATCATAAATGGAAATTTAACGCACTACAATACAAACTAAGCTTATAAATCTTTAAGGATGACCGAGAACTATTAGAAGTTCTAATTTGTCTACAAATCCTTAGATTTTACCAAACCATTGACTGGAAGGAATGCGAAACACAATCATAACCACTCACTTGGGTGATACACTAAGGTGTTAAGAAATGTTGGATATTATTTATATATGACTATGCTACTTTATTCGTGCGCCCAAGGTATGCATTGCATCCAAGATGGGCCGCTTATATCCTTAAACCAGATAAAGCGTCAGGAGTTAAGCATAGTTCATCCGATCAGAATCACGATAGCCTAGTTCCTCGTGACATGCTAATCGAGAAATCAATTAGTAGGGAATCTAGTGTTTACATCAAGGAATATCTATCCAATAAGTGTCTCGCAATCATCCCAACACTACGTTATCTTAAATCATGGTGAACCAAGTCTTCTCTGTCCTTTTCTGTTGCATGCTAGCTAGCTTATTTTTAATTATATTGCTTTAATATTTTAAATACATTTATAAATCAAATCAACTCAACTATAGCCTTTACACAATTTGATATTGTAGCGACCCGACAAAATCGTCATTGACGACGCCGTCTACTTAGGTCCCGTTACGTGGTCATAAGTCTTTAAAACAACGTTTGACCAAAAATATGTCGCATTCATTTCAAATGTGAAATGTCCAGTTCATATTGATTATAAACGTTCCATATTAATTGATTTCGTTGCGAGGTTTTGACCTCTATATGAGAAGTTTTTCAAAGACTGCATTCATTTTTAAAACAACCATAACCTTAATTTTATCAATAAAGGTTTTAAAAGCATTACGTAGATTATCAAATAATGATAATCTAAAATATACTGTTTACACATGACCATTACATAATGGTTTACAATAGAAATATATTACATCGACATATGTTTCTTGAATGCAGTTTTTACACAATATCATACAAACATGGACTCCAAATCTTGTCCTTATTTTAGTATGCAACAGCGGAAGCTCTTAGTATTCACCTGAGAATAAACATGCTTTAAACGTCAACAAAAATGTTGGTGAGTTATAGGTTTAACCTATATATATCAAATCGTAACAATAGACCACAAGAATTCATATTTCAATACACATCCCATACATAGAGATAAAAATCATTCATATGGTGAACACCTGGTAACCGACATTAACAAGATGCATATATAAGAATATCCCCATTATTCCGGGACACCCTTCGGATATGATATAAATTTCGAAGTACTAAAGCATCCGGTACTTTGGATGGGGTTTATTAGGCCCAATAGATCTATTTTTAGGATTCGCGTCAATTAGGGTGTCTGTTCCCTAATTCTTAGATTACCAGACTTAATAAAAAGGGGCATATTCGATTTCGATAATTCAACCATAGAATGTAGTTTCACGTACTTGTGTCTATTTTGTAAATTATTTATAAAACCTGCATGTATTCTCATCCTAAAAATATTAGATTTTAAAAGTGGGACTATAACTCACTTTCACAGATTTTTACTTCGTCGGGAAGTAAGACTTGGCCACTGGTCGATTCACGAACCTATACAAATATGTACATATATATCAAAGTATGATCAAAATATAATTACAACCATTTTTATTATGTTTTAAAGATTTGAGTGTATTAAGTCAGCTGTCCTCGTTAATAACCTACAACTAGTTGTCCACAGTTAGATGTACAGAAATAAATCGATATATATTATCTTGAATCAATCCACGACTCAGTGTATACACGTCTCAGGCTAGATCACAACTCAAAGTATATATATTTTTGGAATCAACCTCAACCCTGTATAGCTAACTCCAACATTACTGCATATAGAGTGTCTATGGTTGTTCCAAATAATATATATACATGGGTCGATATGATATGTCAAAACATTTGCATACGTGTCTATGGTATCCCAAGATTACATAATATATTAGAATACATGTATAATACAATATATGTTAGCTAGGATATGATTTGTATAGATTTGTTAAACATTTCCCGTAGCTAAAAAGATCAAAAATATCCAATCTTGTTTTACCCATAACTTCTTCATTTTAAATCCGTTTTGAGTGAATCAAATTGCTATGGTTTCATATTGAACTCTAATTTAAGAATCCAAACAGAAAAAGTATAGGTTTATAGTCGGAAATTTAAGTTACATGTCAATTACTAAAGAGGTAGTCATTTCCGTCGAAAGAACGACATCTTGATGACCATTTTGAAAAACATACTTTCACTTTGAGTTTAACCAAGATTTTTGGATATAGTTTCATGTTCATATGAAAAATTATTTTCCCAGAAGAACAACTTTTAAATCAAAGTTTATCATAGTTTTTAATTATCCAAACCAAAACAGCCCCCCGATTTCACTACGACGGTGTATATCCGATTTTATGGTGTTCATCGTGTTTCCAGGTTTTAAATCATTAAGTTAGCATATCATATAGATATAGAACATGTGTTTAGTTGATTTTAAAAGTCAAGTTAGAAGGATTAACTTTTGTTTGCGAACAAGTTTAGAATTAACTAAACTATGTTCTAGTGATTACAAGTTTAAACCTTCGAATAAGATAGCTTTATATGTATGAATCGAATGATGTTATGAACATAATTACTACCTCAAGTTTTCTGGATAAAACTACTAGAAATAAGAAAAATGGATCTAGCTTCAAAGGATCCTTGGATGGCTTGAAAGTTCTTGAAGCGGAATCATGACACGAAAACAGTTCAAATAAGATTTTCACTCGAAATAAGATTGTTATAGTTGTAGAAATTGAATCAAAGTTTGAATATGAATATTACCTTGAATTAGAAAGATAACCTACTGTATATAACAAAGGTTCCTTGATCTTAGATGATTACTTGGAATGGATTAGAAAGCTTGGAAGTAGACTTGCAAACTTAGAAGTATTCTTGATTTTTATGAAACTATACTTATGGAATTTATGAAGAACACTTAGAACTTGAAGATGGAACTTGAGAGAGATCAATTATATGAAAAAAATTGAAGAATGAAAGTATTTGTAGGTGTTTTTGGTCATTGGTATATGGATTAGATATAAAGGATATGTAATTTTGTTTTCATGTAAATAAGTCATGAATGATTACTAATATTTTTGTAATTTTATGAGATATTTCATGCTAGTTACCAAATGATGGTTCCCACATGTGTTAGGTGACTCACATGGGCTGCTAAGAGCTGATCATTGGAGTGTATATACTAATAGTACATACATCTAAAAGCTGTGTATTGTACGAGTACGAATACGGGTGCATACGAGTAGAATTGTTGATGAAACTGAACGAGGATGTAATTGTAAGCATTTTTGTTAAGTAGAAGTAATTTGATATGTGTCTTGAAGTCTTTCAAAAGTGTAAGAATACATATCAAAACACAACATGTATATACATTCTAATGGAGTCGTTAAGTCTTCGTTAGTCGTTACATGTAAGTGTTGTTTTGAAACCTTTAAGTTAACGATCTCAATTAATGTTGTTAACCCAATGTTTATTATATCAAATTAGATGTTAAATTATTATGTTATCATGATATTATGATGTATGAATATCTGTTAATATGATATATACATTAAAATATCGTTACAACGATAATCGTTACATATAAGTCTCGTTTCGTAATTCTTGAGTTAGTAGTCTTGTTTTTACATATGTAGTTCATTGTTAACACACTTAATGATATATTTAAATATCATTTTATCATGTTAAATATAGTGTATCAATATCTTAATATGATACATATGTATTTAGTAGACGTTATCATAACGATAATCGTTATATATATCATTTCGAGTTTCTTAACTTAGTAATCTCATTTTTTATGTATATCACACATTGTTAATATACTTAGTGAGATACTTACTCATCATAATCTCATGTCAACCATATATATATGTCTATATATACCACAACATGTAGTTTTTACAAATTTGTAACGTTCGTGAATCGCCGGTCAACTTGGGTGATCAATTGTCTATATGAAACTTATTCCATTTAATCAAGTCTTAACAAGTTTGATTGCTTAACATGTTGGAAACACTTAATCATGTAAATATCAATTTCATTTAATATATATAAACATGGAAAAGTTCGGGTCACTACAGTACCTACCCGTTAAATAAATTTCGTCCCGAAATTTTAAGTTGTTGAAGGTGTGGACGAATCTTCTGGAAATAGATACGGGTATTTCTTCTTCATCTGATATTCACGCTCCCAAGTGAACTCGGGTCCTATACGAGCATTCCATCGAACCTTAACAATCGGTATCTTGTTTTGCTTAAGTCTCTTAACCTCACGATCCATTATTTCGACGGGTTCTTCAATGAATTGAAGTTTTTCATTGATTTGGATTTCGTCCAACGGAATAGTGAGATCTTCTTTAGCAAAACATTTCTTCAAATTCGAGACGTGGAAAGTGTTATGTACAGCCGCGAGTTGTTGAGGTAGCTCCAGTTGGTAAGCTACTGGTCCGACACGATCTATAATCTTGAATGGTCCAATGTACCTTGGATTTAGTTTCCCCCGTTTACCAAATCGAACAACGCCTTTCCAAGGTGAAACCTTAAGCATGACCATTTCTCCAATTTCAAACTCTATATCTTTTCTTTTGCTGTCCGCGTAGCTCTTTTGTCGATTCTGAGCGGTTTTCAATCGTTGTTGAATTTGGATGATTTTCTCGGTAGTTTCTTGTATTATCTCCAGACCCGTAATCTGTCTATCCCCCACTTCATTCCAAAAAATCAGAGACCTATACTTTCTACCATAAAGTGCCTCAAACGGCGCCATCTCAATACTAGAATGATAACTGTTGTTGTAGGAAAATTCTGCTAACGGTAGGTGTCGATCCCAACTGTTTTCGAAATCAATAACACATGCTCGTAGCATGTCTTCAAGCGTTTGTATCGTCCTTTCGCTCTGCCCATCAGTTTGTGGATGATAGGCAGTACTCATGTCTAGACGAGTCCCCAATGCTTGTTGCAATGTCTGCCAGAACCTTAAAACAAATCTACCATCCCTATCAGAGATAATAGAGACGGGTATTCCATGTCTGGAGACAACCTCCTTCAAATACAATCATGCCAACTTCTCCATTTTGTCATCTTCTCTCATTGGCAGGAAGTGTGCTGACTTGGTGAGACGATCAACTATTACCCAAATAGTATCATAACCACTTGCAGTCCTTGATAATTTAGTAATGAAATCCATGGTAATGTTTTCCCATTTCCATTCCGGGATTTCAGGTTGTTGTAGTAGACCTGATAGTTTCTGATGTTCAGCTTTGACCTTAGAACACGTCAAACATTCTCCTACATATTTAGCACTATCGGCTTTCATACCCGGCCACCAAAAGTGTTTCTTGAGATCTTTATACATCTTCCCCGCTCCGGGATGTATTGAATATCTGGTTTTATGTGCTTCCTTAAGTACCATTTCTCTTACATCTCCAAACCTTGGTACCCAAATTCTATCAGCCCTATATCGGGTTCCGTCTTCCTGAATATTAAGATATTTCTCTGATTCTTTGGGTATCTCATTCTTCAACTTTCCTTCTTTTACAACCCCCTGTTGCGCCTCCTTTATTTGAGTAGTAAGGTTAGTACGAATAATTATATTCATAGCTTTTACCCGTATAGGTTCTCTGTCCTTTCTACTCAAAGCGTCAGCTACCACATTCGCCTTCCCCGGGTGGTATCGAATCTCAAAATCATAATCATTCAACAGTTCAATCCACCTGCGTTGTCTCATATTCAGTTGCTTCTGATTAAATATATGTTGGAGACTTTTGTGGTCGATATATATAATACTTTTGAGCCCATATAAATAATGCCTCCAAGTCTTTAATGCAAAAACAACAGCACCCAATTCCAAATCGTGAGTCGTATAATTTTGCTCGTGAATCTTCAATTGTCTAGACGCATAAGCAATCACCTTCGTTCGTTGCATTAATACACAACCGAGACCTTGCTTTGATGCGTCACAATAAATCACAAAATCATCATTCCCTTCAGGCAATGACAATATAGGTGCCGTAGTTAGCTTTTTCTTCAATAACTGAAATGCCTTCTCTTGTTCATCCTTCCATTCAAATTTCTTCCCTTTATGCGTTAATGCAGTCAAGGGTTTTGCTATTTTGGAGAAATCTTGGATGAATCTTCTGTAGTAACCAGCCAATCCTAAAAATTGACGTATATGCTTCGGAGTTTTTGGGGTTTCCCACTTTTCAACGGTTTTGATCTTTGCCGGGTCCACCTGGATACCTTCTTTGTTCACTATGTGACCGAGGAATTGAACTTCTTCCAACCAAAATGCACACTTTGAAAACTTAGCGTACAGTTTTTCTTTCCTCAATACTTCTAGCACTTTTCTCAAATGTTCTTCGTGCTCTTGATCATTCTTTGAGTAAATAAGTATGTCATCGATGAAAACAATGACAAACTTGTCAAGATATGGCCCACACACTCGGTTCATAAGGTCCATGAACACAGCTGGTGCATTAGTCAATCCAAACGGCATAACCATAAACTCGTAATGACCATAACGCGTCCTAAAAGCATTTTTTGGAATATCATCCTCCTTTACTCGCATTTGATGATATCCAGAATTTAAATCGATTTTCGAATAAATCGACGAGCCTTGTAGTTGATCAAATAAGTCGTCAATTCTCGGCAGTGGATAACGGTTTTTGATGGTAATTTTATTCAACTCTCTGTAGTCAATACATAACCTAAATGTACCATCCTTTTTCTTGACAAACAAAACAGGAGCTCCCCATGGTGATGTGCTTGGTCGAATGAAACCACGTTCTAATAGTTCTTGCAGTTGGCTTTGCAGTTCTTTCATCTCGCTGGGTGCGAGTCTGTAAGGAGCACGAGCTATTGGTGCAGCTCCTGGTACAAGATCTATTTGAAATTCAACAGATCGATGTGGAGGTAGTCCCGGTAATTCTTTCAGAAATACATCGGAAAATTCTTTTGCGACGGAAACATTATTGATGCTCTTTTCTTCAGTTTGTACTTTCTCGACGTGTGCTAGAACAGCATAGCAACCTTTTCTTATTAGTTTTTGTGCCTTCAAATTACTAATAAGATGTAGCTTCGTGTTGCCCTTTTCTCCGTACACCATTAAGGGTTCTCCTTCTTCTCGTACAATGCAAATTGTATTTTTGTAACATACGATCTCTGCTTTCATATCCTTCAACCAGTCCATGCCAACTATTACATCAAAACTCCCTAACTCTACTGGTATCAAATCAATCTTAAATATTTCGCTACCCAGTTTAATTACTCGATTCCGGCATATATAATCTGCTGAAATTAATTTATCGTTTGCTAATTCGAGTAAAAATTTACTATCCAGCGGCGTCAATGGACAACTTAGTTTAGCACAAAAATCTCTACTCATATAGCTTCTATCCGCACCCGAATCAAATAAAACGTAAGCAGATTTATTGTCAATAAGAAACGTACCCGTAACAAGTTCCGGGTCTTCCTGTGCCTCTGCCGCATTAATATTGAAAACTCTTCTGCGGCCTTGTGCATTCGTGTTCTCCTGGTTCGGGAAATTTCTAATAATGTGGCCCAGTTTTCCACATTTATAACAAACTACATTGGCATAACTTGCGCCGACACTACTTGCTCCGCCATTACTCGTTCCGACATCATTTGTTCCTTTCGTTCTGTTAACCCCTAGTCCGTAGACCTCACACTTCACCGCGCTATGACCATTTCTTTTACACTTGTTGCAAAATTTGGTGCAGAACCCCGAGTGATACTTTTCACACCTTTGGCATAGCTGCTTCTGATTGTTGTTGTTGTTGCAGTTGTTATTGTTGTTGGGATGATTGTTGTAGTTGTTGTTGTTGTTGTTGTTGTGCCGTTTGTTGTAGTTGCGATTGATGTTGCGATTGTTGGGATAGTTATTGTTGTATTGGTGACTCTTATCACCGTTTTCCTCCCACTTTCTTTTAACTAGCTTCACGTTGGCCTCTTCGGCCGCCTGTTCTTTAATTCTTCCCTCAATCTGGTTCATTAGTTTGTGAGCCATTCTACATGCCTTTTGTATGGAGGCAGGCTCGTGTGAACTTATATCTTCTTGGATTCTCTCCGGTAACCCTTTCACAAACGCATCGATCTTCTCTTCCTCATCTTCGAACGCTCTTGGACACAATAGGCACAATTCTGTGAATCGTCTTTCGTATGAAGTAATATCGAATCCCTGTGTTCGTAACCCTCTAAGTTCTGACTTGAGCTTATTGACCTCGGTTCTGGGACGGTACTTCTCGTTCATCAAGTGCTTGAATGCTGACCACGGTAGCGCGTAAGCAGCATCTTGTCCCACTTGCTCTAGATAGGTATTCCACCATGTTAACGCAATACCTGTGAAGGTATGCGTAGCGTACTTCACTTTGTCTCCTTCAGCACACTTACTTATGGCAAACACTGATTCAACTTTCTCGGTCCAACGTTTCAATCAGATTGGTCCTTTGGTTCCATCAAATTCCAAAGGTTTGCAGGCAGTGAATTCTTTGTAGGAGCATCCTACACGATTTCTTGCGCCGTTAGCTGCATTGCTAGATTCAGAGTTATTGTTGGTACGTAGCGCAGCCTGTACTGCGGCTATGTTTGCAGCAAGAAAGGTACGAAATTCCTCTTCGCTCATATTCATGGTGTATCGAGTAGTCGGTGCCATTTCCTTCAAAATAGCCAACTGAATCGAGTTAATCATACAGAATATTAAGAGTAGTCAATAGTATTTCGTAGCATAATATGAACTCATTTATAAAAGCTTTTTCTTCATATTAGCGTTTTATAAGTTTAACTTCGGGTACTACCTACCCGTTAAGTTCATACTTAGTAGCTAATATACAATTCAACTACTACAATTCCATATGAAAAACTGATTATAATAATATATCACATACAAATATTCTTCAAACTTACAGCTTCGCTATATTACATATAACATGAAATATAGTACACTATGATACAGGGCAGTTTTGAAGATAAATCTAGTTAATACGCAAGTTGTTCAGCAAAGGAAATAAAGACACGTAATTCATAAGTCCAGAAACAAGTCATGCATTCTAGTTTTACTAAGACGACTTCCCATCCTTGGTCTTGTGGAAAATAACCGTTATGACCATTGGCTAGGCAGCATGTTGTAATGTCATCAAAAGGACGAGGGTTTCGTAATGTCCAACAGCCCCGTAATAATCTAAAAACCTTCTTTCTCACCCCAACTACTGAATCCGTCACTTGTGGGAAAGTTTTATTTAAAAGCTGCAATCCGATGTTCTTTTTCTCACTTTGGTAAGAAGCGAACATCACTAACCCATAAGCATAACATGCTTCTTTATGTTGCATGTTAGAAGCTCTTTCTAATTCACGAAATCCTATGTTGGGATATGTTGAGTCAAAATAGGTTCTTAACCCGTAGCGTAAAATTGCATTTGGGTTCCCCGCATTTAATGCTTTAAAGAAAACACGGCGTAACTTATGGTCTCCCCAATGTGATATACCCCACCTATCAAAGGAAAGCCTTTTATAAACTAAGGCATTTCTGGAAAGTCTTTCAAATGTTTGACAAGTTAATTTCGCCATAACTAAATGTGCTGATGAATTTTGACCGACACTAGACAAGATTTCCTCAATCATATCCTCTGGTAGGTCTTCTAAAATATTCGGTTGTCTACCATTAACGTCCATTTTGTTTTTATACTGTAAAATACACAAGGATTAGATTCGTAATAACAAATAATACAAGCAATTTTTACATAGAACATAAAAGTACAAGCACACTACAATACATTTATTACACAACATGCTCACACCCCTCTAATCTGAATCACTGGTTTCTTCTTCTTCGAACTTGGTTCTTTTTCATAATTTTCTAGGGATATATGATGTTCCTCTAATATGAGCCGTCGTTTTCCACATTGGTTTAGAAAAACCTGGTGGTTTAGAGGTTCCTGGGTTATTGTCACGATATTGAAAATACGGGTGTTGACGGTACATATAAAGTTCATCGGGGTCGGAATCAGATTTCTCTATTTTGATGCCTTTTCCCTTATTATTTTCTTTTGCCTCATTAAATTGGGTCGGGGTAATTTCTATAACATCATCGGAATCCTCATCAGGATCCGATTCATTGGAAAATTGGTAATTTTCCCAATATTTTGCTTCCTTAGCGGAAACACCATTGACCATTATTAACTTTGGTCCATTGGTTGAGGATTTTCTTTTATTTGACCGGTTTTCTGCGGTTCCTACTATTCCCCCCTTCGGAACCTCTTCTTCTTCTGGTTCCTCTTCTTCTGGTTCCTCTTCTTCCTGTTCCTCTTCTTCCGGTTCCGTTTCCTCTTCTTCCGGTTCTTCGGGAACTTGTGAATCTTGCCAATATATATTCGACTCTTCATTATTATTAGGTGAATCAATGGGATTTGTACTAGAGGTAGACATCTATCACACAATATCAAACACGTTAAGAGATTAATATCACATAATATTTACATGTTAATAATATATAGTTTCCAACAAAAAAAATGTTATGCAATCGTTTTTGAAGAAAAACACGGTCGAAGTCCAGACTCACTAATGCATCCTAACAAACTCGGTAAGACACACTAATGCAATTTTCTGGTTCTCTAAGACCAACGATCAGATACCAACTGAAATGTCCCGTCCATATTGATTATAAACGTTCCATATTAATTGATTTCGTTGCGAGGTTTTGACCTCTATATGAGACGTTTTTCAAAGACTGCATTCATTTTTAAAACAACCATAACCTTTATTTTATCAATAAAGGTTTTAAAAGCATTACGTAGATTATCAAATAATGATAATCTAAAATATATTGTTTACACATGACCATTACATAATGGTTTACAATAGAAATATATTACATCGACATATGTTTCTTGAATGCAGTTTTTACACAATATCATACAAACATGGACTCCAAATCTTGTCCTTATTTTAGTATGCAACAGCGAAAGCTCTTAGTATTCACCAGAGAATAAACATGCTTTAAACGTCAACAAAAATGTTGGTGAGTTATAGGTTTAACCTATATATATCAAATCGTAACAATAGACCACAAGATTTCATATTTCAATACACATCCCATACATAGAGATAAAAATCTTTCATATGGTGAACACCTGGTAACCGACATTAATAAGATGCATATATAAGAATATCCCCATCATTCCGGGACACCCTTCGGATATGATATAAATTTCGAAGTACTAAAGCATCCGGTACTTTGGATGGGGTTTGTTAGGCCCAATAGATCTATCTTTAGGATTCGCGTCAATTAGGGTGTATGTTCCCTAATTCTTAGATTACCAGACTTAATAAAAAGGGGCATATTTGATTTCGATAATTCAACCATAGAATGTAGTTTCACGTACTTGTGTCTATTTTGTAAATCATTTATAAAACTTGCATGTATTCTCATCTCAAAAATATTAGATTTTAAAAGTGGGACTATAACTCACTTTCACAGATTTTTACTTCGTCGGAAAGTAAGACTTGGCCACTGGTCAATTCACGAACCTATACAAATATGTACAAATATATCAAAGTATGATCAAAATATAATTACAACCATTTTTATTTTGTTTTAAATATTTGAGTGTATTAAGTCAGCTGTCCTCGTTAATAACCTACAACAAGTTGTCCACAGTTACATGTACAGAAATAAATCAATATATATTATCTTGAATCAATCCACGACCCAGTGTATACACGTCTCAGGCTAGATCACAACTCAAAGTATATATATTTTTGGAATCAACCTCAACCCTGTATAGCTAACTCCAACATTACTGCATATATAGTGTCTATGGTTGTTCCAAATAATATATATACATGGGTCGATATGATATGTCAAAACATTTGCATACGTGTCTATGGTATCCCAAGATTACATAATATATTAGAATACAGGTATAATACAATATAAGTTAGCTAGGATATGATTTGTATAGATTTGTTAAACATTTTTCGTAGCTAAAAAGATCAAAAATATCCAATCTTGTTTTACCCATAACTTCTTCATTTTAAATCCGTTTTGAGTGAATCAAATTGCTATGGTTTCATATTGAAATCTAATTTAAAAATCCAAACAGAAAAAGTATAGGTTTATAGTCAGAAATTTAAGTTACCTGTCAATTACTAAAGAGGTAGTCATTTCCGTCGAAAGAACGACATCTTGATGACCATTTTGAAAAACATACTTTCACTTTGAGTTTAACCAAGATTTTTGGATATAGTTTCATGTTCATATGAAAAATTATTTTCCCAGAAGAACAACTTTTAAATCAAAGTTTATCATAGTTTTTAATTATCCAAACCAAAACAGCCCCCGATTTCACTACGACGGTGTATATCCGATTTTATGGTGTTCATCGTGTTTCCAGGTTTTAAATCATTAAGTTAGCATATCATATAGATATATAACATGTGTTTAGTTGATTTTAAAAGTCAAGTTAGAAGGATTAACTTTTGTTTGCGAACAAGTTTAGAATTAACTAAACTATGTTCTAGTGATTACAAGTTTAAACCTTCGAATAAGATAGCTTTATATGTATGAATCGAATGATGTTATGAACATAATTACTACCTCAAGTTTTCTGGATAAAACTACTGGAAATGAGAAAAATGGATCTAGCTTCAAAGGATCTTTGGATGGCTTGAAAGTTCTTGAAGCAGAATCATGACACGAAAACAGTTCAAGTAAGATTTTCACTCGAAATAAGATTGTTATAGTTGTAGAAATTGAATCAAAGTTTGAATATGAATATTACCTTGAATTAGAAAGATAACCTACTGTAAATAATAAAGGTTCCTTGATCTTAGATGATTACTTGGAATGGATTAGAAAGCTTGGAAGTAGACTTGCAAACTTGGAAGTATTCTTGATTTTTATGAAACTATACTTATAAAATTTATGAAGAACATATAATGACCCGTCCTAATCCATCTTGGACGTATACATTACATTTGGTTACATTGCGAGGTACTTGACCTCTATATGATACATTTTACAAACATTGCATTCGTTTTTAAAAGACAAACTTTCATCACATCGAAAGTTGACGGCATGCATACCATTTCATGATATATCCAACTATAATTGACTTAATAATAATCTAGAAGAACTCAATGACTCGAATGCAACGTCTTTTGAAATATGTCATAAATGACTCCAAGTAATGTCTCTAAGATGAGCAAATACACAGCGGAAGATTTCTTTCATACCTGAGAATAAACATGCTTTCAAGTGTCAACCAAAAGGTTGGTGAGTTCATAGGTTTATCATAAAACAATAAAATTCATTATTTTGATAGACCACAAAATTTAAATCCTGCATGGTACAAATGGGCCCGAATCCTATACCCACCTGTAATGTACATGCGATATCTTTTAAATACAGTACACCTTTCTCGTGTACGAAATCATCTTTCATAAATCTTAGTAACCGTACACATATCTCGTGCACAAAAATATCATACACATAACCTGAGTATAAAATCATTCTCTCGATACATAACATTCATATCAATTGGTGGCAATTATCATGTCCACATAATTCAATGGTGGTAATTATCATGCCCACCTAATTCAATGGTGGAAATTATCATGTCCACATAATTCAATGGTGGCAATTATCATGTCCACATAATTCAATAATAATCCGCAGAACTTCTGTATGCATAATAATTCATTCGAGGAATGTTTTGCTTGTGTCTATCTCGTCAAACATTTATAAAAGCATTTCATGTATTCGCAGTTCAAAATATATTTCAAAAGCATTTAATAAAGCAGTTGTAAAACAGCGCATGTATTCTCAGTCCCAACAATGTAAAGAGTAAAAGGGAATCAAATGAACTCACCATACTGTATTTTGTAGTAAAAATACATATGACGTCATTGAACAAGTATAGGGTTGGCCTCGAATTCACGAACCTATATTATTCATATATTCATTAACACATAGAATTGTAATCGAATAAGTTTTCATATTTTTATTGATGATATACTTGTTATATTTAATAATTTATAAGTTTTATTAATTAATTAAGTATGTTTATTTTATATACACTTTTAAATGAATAAGTAATAAAAATTTTAATATAGTTATGTTATGTGTATTAAATATATTTTTAAGTAACTAATATTTATATGATAAAATAATATTGATAATACTTATAATTTTAGTGAAAATTTTAATAAAAATCATAATTTTAAAAATAATGATTCTTTTAATAATAATAATAAAAATGATAATAATAATAATAATAATAATAATAATAATAATAATAATAATAATAATAATAATAATAACTAATATACTAATAATCTTCTTACTAATAATAATGATAATAATATTACTAATAATGATGTTCATAAAAATAATGACAATAATAATGATACTTTTACTAATAATGATATCTTTATTAATTAATGATAACAATAATAATATCGATAATGTTAATAATAATAATATTAATAATAATAGTTGTAATAATAAAAATAATAGGAAAAGGAGACTACCTTTAAGCTTTTCTTAAAAAAATGCCTTAAACAAGGCTCGAACCCGCGACCCCTCCTATAACAAATGCCTTACAAAACCATTATACTGCTTATTCATATTAGTTTTAATTCGCGACTTATAGGCATATAACCCGTATCCTCTCTATCTTGGCCTAGTTTCCCCTGGCCCAATAGTAAAAGCCTAATTAAAATGGCCCAAGTATAAACGAATCATATGGACCCAATTATAATCCAGTAACCATCCGGTCCTCTTTTTCTTTTTAGCCATGAATCAGCAGCAAAAAAAAATAATAATAATAAACAGATGCAACCTTTGGCTGCTGTTCATCGATCGAAAATAGAAAACAAACAGAGGCGTGCACAATAATCGATCTTCTGGAATTCTAGTCGATTAATAACAATAGTTCATAGCGGTTCTTGAAGATGATGTTCGAAGGTAACGATTTTAGCTTTATTTAATTAAATTATCTGATGGGTTGTAGTTATTCAATCAGGGTTTCGGGTTGCAGGTGTTTTGTTGTAGTTTTTGGTTGAAACAGAAAAGGAGACGAGGACCTAGCAAAAATATGTAGTCGATGGTTTATGGATTTCAATCGAGTTTGCAATTGGTTTCGTGATGTTTGAATGTGAAACAGAAACAAATAGCAGTGGCAATGGGTTCGATGGTGTGACTTGTTGTGGTTTAATGGTTGTTTGATCAAGTAAGAAAACAGAAATAAATGATTCGGTTTTTAATATAAAAGTGGTAGCAATTTGGTTGTGGTTACACAAAGAAAAGAGGGAGAGATAGGTATGATTTATGGTGGTGTTGATGGGCTGTAAATAGAAAACAGGAACAAAGGTATCAGCAAGGTATCAGCTACAACCTTGTGTTTTACATTCTTAAAAAAATATCAAGTAGCGGTTTTGGTTGATAGCGATTATTTAAGTGGTTTGCGGTGGTTTGTAGCTGCATAGAAGCAGTCTTTTTGGTATCTGTTTTGGTGAATAGAAACAGCAAACATAGATGAGAATATATGGTGTTGTGGTAAGAGTTGATTGAGTAAGGAACAATTTGATAGGTGGTTTCAAGGTTGTCAACAACAACCGAAGGTAGTTTATAATTTTGTTCGAATTGTGGTGTATGTGACACAAGTCCACAAACAATAATCTGTTTGGGTGTTACATGTATCTAGTTCTTCGAATGAAATCATGCGAGTTGAGTTTGGTTATTGGACAGAAAGAAAACAAGTAGCGTGAAGATGGTGGGTTGTGGGTGTTCAAGTGATGGTGAACCGAATGATAAGTAGGAACTGATTATAGATATGGTTAAATGGTTTTTTTTTCTAATTTAAGCTAGAGGTAGATAGATGGTAGGTTTATGTAATGCATCTAACGTGTATGTATATATAATAAATGAGTGGGTATATATATGATATAATTCATCAATAAAGATAAACACATGTCCAATCTTGTAAAAGTGAGTTTGTTAGTGGTCTATATCAATTTTCTTATCGTTATGTAATGTATGTATATTATATAGGATATAGAATATATAGAAGATAGTGATAGGTGTGTTTAGTTGTTTTGTTGTGTGACCAAAGTCAACAAGTTATCACATTCAGGAGACAAGTTTTAAAAGCAGATCAAGAAAGATAACATGTTTGTACCATAGTTGGTTTTATAATATATTTTATATTAATAGTTGATAAATATAATTTTATTTTTAATTAGTAATGCTGTATAAATAAATAAATAACCGTAAATAATAATAATATTAGTTAAATAATAATAATGATGATAAGAATGATAATTTTTAATAATGATGATAATGCTAATAACAATTTAAAAGATAATACCAATAACAAATAATACTTTTAAATTATTTCTTAATTATGGTTTCAATCAGATAATATTTATATTTATAGTTTTATTTTTATAATAAATTCCTTGTTAAAATATTCATAATACTGATATTATTATTATTATTAATATTTATTTTAATAATATTAAAAGTTATAATAACTATATTTTAACTTGTAATTACATTTATTAATATTACAATTTATTAGTTATATATTATCATATAATATATAATAACATACAATTAATATTTGATATTTATATATATATACTAATATACATACAATCCATAATTATGTACCCCAATCATTTATATATGAATATATATCTGGATACTTCCACTACTACAGGTTTAATTATGTTTTAAATATCTAGTAAATAAATATATTAATTATATGTATTGAACAAATAATCTCAGAGTAACATTATACATTTAATACTTTGTTATCGTTGACAAATTATATTCGAATTCATTTATATTCAATATACTCTATATATTTAAAATAACAAGTTTTAGTTATTTTAAGTTATCTTTAATAAAATAAATAAATAAATAAATAAATAAATAAATAAATAAAATATATAGTTCATTAATATAGCTAATTTATTATATATATAGTTATTTACATGTATAATCATTTATATATATACATTTGTGTTTACAATTCAAAGGTTCGTGAATCGTCGGTAATAGTCAAAGTCAAATGATTTCATAAAATAGTTCAAAGATTTTGAGACTCAACATTACAGACTTTGCTTATCGTGTCGAAATCATATAAAGATGAAGTTTAAATTTGGTCGGAAATTTCCGGGTCATCACAGTACCTACCCGTTAAAGAAATTTCGTCCTGAAATTTGAGTGAGGTGGTCATGGCTTACAATAAAAATGTTTTCATGACCAATATGAGTTGATAATTAGAGGTTTATCATCAGTAAATAATAATGATAAAATAATTCGATTATTCTAAGAATACGAGTGAAGCTATCGCAAAAGAGTGAATTGAAGAAAATACGATTTTCCTTAGCTTTTGACGTAAACAGGATTGAATTCCAGAATTCAAGGGATTTAAAGAAAATCTTCAAAATCTAAGAGATTTTATTCTTCGGCGAATAAGGAGATTAAGATCTCTTCAATTAAATACGGTGATCTGCCTCGATTACTCTGTCTGATATTTCCATTATAAATTAAACTCCTCCGTTCCAATATTCTCACCATTCCTATACTTTCCTTCTTAGTTCATACATCCAAAAGATTGTGAAAATGTTTAGTCCAGTTCTAATTCCTAATATTTTCCTCATTATCATTTCTGTCATCCCTCTTTCCAATCTTCCACCAGAAAAATCTGTTTACTTTTAATATAACCTTGGGGTGATACTGTCCTTAATCCTACCGTGTCTTTATATTGCTATTCGTATTAATATCCATGGTTTGTAATTTCCGAGTTGTTGTTTGGGTTTTATAGCTTCCTTTACATTTCGATGTCTCTGCTCCTGTCCTTCTGTATTCATTGACATCCACAGTTAATACTCTCTCTAATTTACTGTGAATTATACTCTCATTTATTTCAGATCTTCATTCCTTTTGTTTTCTCTTCCCGACTTTAAATCAAGCGACTAATGGTCCAGAATTCGTAATTATGGAGTTTCGAAAGAACTTAATGTTCTAAATAAGAAAGAACGAAATCGCACGATTTGATTTGTCAAATTACCCGAATTGCTGAGAATAGAACTATCAAGAATATATTCTCTTGATATGTTCAGAAGTTAAGCAGAATGAAAGAGTTATGTAACATGGCACATGATGACGTTATGATCTGTGAATCATCTTATTCCATTAGAAACTCAGCATGACCTACTGTAATATAATCACGTTGATCAAGTGTCATTATATTATACTAACTCATGCATCAATTCCCAACACTACTTCAAAAACATTCATAATTTAAACTCGAATTTTAAAGAATTTTAGAAACTAAAGTAGTTTCCTTTATGATGTAATATAGATAGCACGAAGAGATAAATAATTTCGGATGAGAATATTTATGAAAATATCTTCAGAAATATCGAAGATATTTATGATGATATTTTGGAATTTCTAAGTTCGATGGTTGATGAGGAAGATTTTCCGCAAGATTTTAACATGAGTACGGAGCAAGATATTCGTTGAAGGTTTCATCAGATTTAGAATTACCTGGATTCTTTGAATATATGGTATGGTCCTTGTATTTGTCCTTGGTCTCTTTCGTGGTTAGCTCAATCCGTTTTCCAGTTCCAACTTTTCTGAGCTTTTCCAACATACTATTCTTTATCATCAAACTTCCGATGATTAAGGGCGTTTACAATTGTCTATGGTTTCTGCTGCTTCATTCAGCTTTTTCAACATTCAGAGTATTGATTTGTGACTGAGTGCTTTTCAGAATTTCAGAATGAGAAATCATAATTCTAAGAGATAAATGTCATACATATAACTGTTGATGTAGATATGCTGTGAGTTTTCAAGGTACTGATTGCTGATTCCCGGTAATTGGTATGGCAGTTCTCGATACAAGATGCGGATGAGTATATGATAGGGTTTGTGACGACCCGGAAATTTCCGACCAAATTTAAACTTTAATCTTTATATTATTCCGACACGATAAGCAAAGTGTGTTAAGTTAAATCTCAAGAATTTTAAACTGTGTTCATACATTCATTATAACCTCGACCAAATTCCGACGATTCACGAACCGTTATATATAAATAGATATGTATATGTATATATATATATTATAACTTGAGAATATTAATAAAGTATTAAACGTATAATACTTTACACGAACGTATTTGTTTCAATATGATTTTCGACGAAAAAAAATATATTAAATGATTGAATTATCAGAAACATTGAATTATGATTACAAGTCTCTGTTGAGAGGTCCACTATGATTTGAGAAAATCTATTCCTCTTAACGATATTCAGAATAATTTGTAAAGCTATTTATAAATAAAAACAAAAAGTGTCATTTACGAAAGTTAGACAAAAGTTAGTGGAGAATTGGTTTCCATAATATTCTATTAATTTAGTTTCAAAAGTACAAAAAACGTTTTCAGTTTAAAAAGAACTTTATTATTAAAACATATATATCTTTTATAAATATCTAGAACCACTTTTGACAACTCATTACTTAACCAGTATGATAAAGATAACGATATTTATATTTTATTTTATTAAATATATATAACGATTTAAATTAATATTATATATATTTATACGCGTATTATACATACATAGTATTTATACTTTTACTATACTTTAACTTTACCTTTACTTTACTTTTACTTTACTTTAACTTTAATAATTCATACTTTAATAATTCACTTTAATAATTCATACTTTAATAATTCACTTTAATAATTCATACTTTAATAATTCACTTTAATAATTCATACTTTAATAATTCACTTTAATAATTCATACTTTAATAATTCACTTTAATAATTCAAAAATCTGTTATAAATAGAATTCAATAGGTTTCATTATTTCATAGAAACTTGAAAATATATTTCTCTAAACTCTCTCAATCGAATTACATATATATATTTTCTTTGTATTATTTCAAGATATTATTAGTATACATAAAATATTACGACGGAGTGCTGTCCGAGTGATTTCAAAATAGTTTTTTTGAATGAGTCGAAGCTAAGGAAATTATGAGTTATAGCTACGGAGGTGATGGGTATGGTTCATGGGTATGCTCGTGAGGTCAATCTAGTGTTTATCATCTCCGTTGCGTCTACGTACTTTCCTGCAATATTGAATCTCAATATTGATACGTGAGCACTCATAACTTCACTTTTATATATCAATAGTGTATCCCTGACTAGTGCTCGAGTATATAGGATTATGCATGCTTGTACATTCGATATTGTCCTTAGATAGGTTTGTTGAATCCTGAATTATATACATATGCTACTAAGATAGGGTATATGATATGCATATCATTGGAAAGCTAGCGAAAAATTAAGAACTTTTCATTTAGATATCGAATGGTTTCGATGAACGGATTAGAAGTTATAGTCAACTGAATTTTAGTATTATTGTTAAAATGATTATTATTACTATCGTCGTTATTATTTTAATAGAAATATCATTGTTATTATAAA
The DNA here is from genome assembly GCF_046630445.1 of Rutidosis leptorrhynchoides. Taxonomy (NCBI): domain Eukaryota; kingdom Viridiplantae; phylum Streptophyta; class Magnoliopsida; order Asterales; family Asteraceae; genus Rutidosis; species Rutidosis leptorrhynchoides. The sequence goes on along the minus strand of NC_092334.1, from coordinate 679,047,267 downwards.
ATATCATTATTACTATTATATTAGTATTATCATTTTATCATAATACCATTTTTAGTAAATATAAATATTGTTATTTTTTTATAGAATAATAATAATTATTATTACAAAATAATACAACTTTTACTTATTATTATTATGATCAATATTATTTTATCAAATAAATAGGGGATATAAAGATATTTGTCACCACGCATAATATAATTACATTAATAATACTTACCACTATAGTTTTACGATATTAAGTGAACTTTATAAATTTTACTACTTAAGATATATAAAAGTATATTCTATCATATATAAACGTTAATATAAATTTTTATTAATAAATGACTTTTATTATTATAAAATCTAATAAATATATTTAAATATATAAAACGACTATAGTTAAGTTATATAATAAACACGTATAAATTTTAGAAGTCATTTTGGGTCAAGTTGACTTTTGTTGACTTTTGCATATTAGTCTCGAGCATTAGGATTGTGGTACACTATGACTTGACCAAAAATTGTTAGACAAATATTGACCAACATATAAATATATATAATTAATATAGGTTCGTGAATCCGAGGCCAACCTTGCACTTATTAAATGACGTTATATGTATTTTTACTACGAAATACAGTATGGTGAGTTTCATTTGCTCCCTTTTTAATTGCTTTTGCAATATATATATTTTTGGGCTGAGAATACATGCGCTGTTTTATAAATGTTTTATGAAGTAGGCACAAGTACTAAAACTAATTCTATGTGGGTTTAAACTAGAAATATACCCTTAGCTTGGTAACATTAAACTACTTGTCTATGTACGGTAGGCGCGAATTCTAAAGATAGATCTATTGGGCCTGACAAACCCCATCCTGACTATGGGATGCTTTAGTACTTCGAGGTTATTTTAAACACGCCTGATCTGGTGTACTTCAGAGGGTAAAACATGAACGTTAAGGCTTGTTACCAGGTGCCTACAACTTATAGAATACTTTTATACACTTGCGAGTGTACATATATTTATAAACGGAAATCTTGTGGTCTATTAATATATTGAAATGATTGTTATGATAAACCTATGAACTCACCAACCTTTTGGTTGACACTTTAAAGCATGTTTATTCTCAGGTATTAAAGAAATCTTCCGCTGTGCATTAGCTCATTTTAAGGATATTACTTGGAGTCATTCATGGCATACTTTGAAAGACGTTGCATTCGAGTCGTTGAGTTCATCAAGATTAATATTAAGTCAATTATAGTTTGATGTAATATGAAATGGTATGCATGCCGTCAATTTTTGATGTAAAGAAAGTTTGTCTTTTAAAAACGAATGCAATGTTTGTAAAACATATCATATAGAGGTCAAATACCTCGCGATGTAATCAACTATTGTGAATCGTTTATAATGTATATGAACGGGTCCTTTCAGTTGGTATCAGAGCGGTGGTCTTAGCGAACCAGGTCTGCATTAGTGTGTCTAGCTGATAGTCGTTAGGAAGCATTAGTGAGTCTGGACTTCGACCGTATCTGCATGTCAAAAGTTTTGCTCATCATTTTTGTTGGAAATTATCTGCTTATCATTCTTAGTCTAGACACATCTTATTGCATTGATTACATGAATAGTGTATAGACAAAATTCATATCTTAGCGTATCTGCTAATTCATATCTTAGCGTATCTGTTACTGTAAACTTTGCCTGACATATTCCGTAAATTCCTCCGTAATCTACGAAACTTTTTGCTCTATATAATTTGAATACCACCTGATAGCCGGAAAATCATTTAATATCGAAAAAATTCTTTATTCAATCGTACGAAATGGAATTCGTCATTAGTTCAAGTCCCTCGGATTCCGAAATGGAATCCCACTCAAGTTCCGAAAGCAGTGTGACCGGAATGGATCAACTAATTAGTCATCATCTATTCTGGATGAATTGGGGATGGGTTCGTAGCCTCCTTAATCATTGGAGACAAGAGGAAGGTGATCCCTTCCATCCACCACATTGCCCTCTTGGCGAAGAACCTGAAGCACTTACCGGCGAACCTATTCGAAACACCATTTTCTCTCTCATTTCCAGAGTATCTCGTCATGATTATATACTACACCAAATTCTAGATCTTATTTATCCACTCGTCCGAACCAACAATCACCCCGGTGTAATAGAAGAAGTCAACGAGTTTCGCGCTCGGGTAGTGGCTTTGAAGAATATGGTGCAAAGGTTACAAACACCAGCAGCAGCACCAACAACATAACCAGTACCACCATCAACAACATCAACAGTACCATTACCACCACCAACAACAACCGCATCGCAAACCTCAACTTCACAATCTGTCCCATGAGCATCGACGTCATACGCCCTGTAGATACTAAGGAATACCACAACGATGAAGTATTGATTCATAACTTCATTGGGAAAACATTCTATGACTATTATGTAATTTCTAAAGTTTAGAAATTATCTATCCTAGCCTTAACCATAAATTAACTGAGTTTAATTTAATATTAACTCATTAAATCAATATTACATCTGAAGAAATATGCACATATATTTCCATAAAGACTGTAATAAAATTCTTTTGTACAAAATATTAATTGTGACAATTTTTTTTAACGGGTAGGTAATACCCGAGAGATATATAAATTCACAATTAATATATTACATTCTTCGAATCTGATTCAGCAAATCATCCATTATACTCCCTACTTTCACAACAATATACATTCTTTTATAGAAATCAAAATAACCATACTCATTCAAATTCAATTACATATTCTGATTTTGAAATCGCAAAATTTAATTCGAGATATAGCCAAAAATCATCACTCTTAAATCCTTACATCTTTTCAAAGCTATACTTTGACTTCAAAACTGTGTTAGAACATCATAGGTATATTAACGATTACAATCTGTGTCCAAACCCTTCGAAATTCCTGAAGACTCTTCAAATAATGAACAATCGAGATGATGATCCAACCACATGTTACCCACAGTATACACCTGAAAAACTCTCGAAACTAAAGTCATAGTTTAACACGTATCCGTGTCAGACTCTTTGGCATTTATTAGCAAAAATGACTTTTCAATTCCTTACCAAAGTAGACAGTTGTGTCACAGCTCCACAAGTCAACTTCGACTTTTCAATTAAAACGGTCTTATTATAATCTCGATATATACGATGCCCTTTCTCCATCGTTACCGGAGAACCGTTTATGTCCCATCACATTAGCAATAAACTTACCAACAATTTCACTGATCTTTGATTTTCAGAAAAATCGATATATTCATTAGAACCCTATCATATACTCATCCGCACTTTGTAACAAGAATTTCCATACCAATTATTGAGAATCAGTAATCAGTATTTTGAAATCTTGCAGCATGTCTACATCAACAGTTATATATACATATAACGTCTACCTCCAAGACTTACATACTTCGAATGTGAAGTTTCTGAAAAACGCCTAAACTGCGAACTAGTTCTCAAAATTTTAAAAAAATGCTGATGAAGCAGCAGAAACTGTCAACGATCTTAACAGTAAAAAGTTTGATGATAAAAAAAGTGTGTTGGCAAAACTTAGAAAAAGAGAAGGTTTGGAACTGGAAAACGGATTGAGCAAAGTATGAAGGAGGCTGTGGACAAATCACAAAGACTAAACCTGCCTTCAAAGAATCCAAATGATTCAGTACTTGCTGAAGTCATTAACGAATACTTTGCTCCTGACTCTAAACCCTTGCGGACAATATCCTTCATCATCCTTTGATATTAGACATTCTAAGATATCATCGTATCTTTCATTATAAATATCATCCATACTTCTGAAGATATTTTTATAATTATTCTTATCTGAAATCATTTACCTCTTCGCGCTATCTGTATTATTTCATAAAAGAAACTATTTTAGTTTCTAAATTCTGAAACATTCGAGTTTAAAATAGGAATATTCTTGAAGAAGTGTTGGGAGCTGAAGCATGAGTTAGTATAATATAATGACACTTGATCAACGTGATTATATTACAGTAATTCATGCTGAGTTTCTAAATGAAACATGATGATTCACAGATCATAACGTCATCATGTGCTATGTTACACGACTCTTGTATTCTCTTTGATCTCTAAATATCAAGAAAATATTTCTTGATGATTCGGCCTTTTCCGAGGTATTCTGGTAATTTGACAAGTCAAGATCGTGTCATTACAATTTCCTTCCTAGAACATTAACAATGTTCATTCCGAAATTTATATCTGCGAATTCTGGACCATTACAAGCGGTGCTTAATCGCAAGAAGAAGAAATGGAAGGACAAAGCTCCGAACTAGAAATGGGAGTATAAATCATAGCAAATAGAAGAGAGCATTAACTGTGGATGACAATGATTATAGAAGAAGCAAGGACTTTGAAATATAAGGGAAGATATAAAACCCAACAACAACCCAGAAATCACAAACCGTATATATCAATGCATATAGCAATATAAAGACACGGGAGAACTAAAAACACTATAAAATCAAGAGTATAGTAGAAGCAAATAGATTCTTCCGGCGGCAGATGAAAAAGAAGAACGACAGATATGAAAGTGAGGAGTATATCAAGAATTAGCACTGGATGGAGCATATTGACAAATACTTTAAAATATGAGTTGAGGGAGAAAGAATAGAAGGTGTAAGGAAACGAAGATGGTGGATTTATAGTGAAGTACCAGACAGAACAATCAGGACAGATCATCGCATTTAACCAAAGAGGATTCTAATTTCCTTAATTATCGAAGAACCCAAATCTTATGACGAAGATTTCCTCTAAATCTGAAAATCAACCGTGACTACGTCACTGGTTAAAACGAATCTGCATTTATTCATTTCACTCTTTTGTGATAGCTTCACTCATACTCTTCGCGTAATCAAATTGTTTTATCTATATTACTCAATGATTATAAAACTCTATTTATCAACTCATATTCGTCATGAAAACATTTTTATGGTTAGCCATGACGATCTCGATCAAATTTCGAGGACAAAATTTCTTTAACGGGTAGGTACTGTGACGACCCGGAAATTTCCGACCAAATTTAAACTTTAATCTTTATATTATTCCGACACGATAAGCAAAGTGTGTTAAGTTAAATCTCAAGAATTTTAAACTGTGTTCATACATTCATTATAACCTCGACCAAATTCCGACGATTCACGAACCGTTATATATAAATAGATATGTATATGTATATATATATTATAACTTGAGAATATTAATAAAGTATTAAACGTATAATACTTTACACGAACGTATTTGTTTCAATATGATTTTCGACGAAAAAAAAATATATTAAATGATTGAATTATCAGAAACATTGAATTATGATTACAAGTCTCTGTTGAGAGGTCCACTATGATTTGAGAAAATCTATTCCTCTTAACGATATTCAGAATAATTTGTAAAGCTATTTATAAATAAAAACAAAAAGTGTCATTTACGAAAGTTAGACAAAAGTTAGTGGAGAATTGGTTTCCATAATATTCTATTAATTTAGTTTCAAAAGTACAAAAAACATTTTCAGTTTAAAAAGAACTTTATTATTAAAACATATATATCTTTTATAAATATCTAGAACCACTTTTGACAACTCATTACTTAACCAGTATGATAAAGATAACGATATTTATATTTTATTTTATTAAATATATATAACGATTTAAATTAATATTATATATATTTATACGCGTATTATACATACATAGTATTTATACTTTTATTATACTTTAACTTTACCTTTACTTTACTTTTACTTTACTTTAACTTTAATAATTCATACTTTAATAATTCATACTTTAATAATTCACTTTAATAGTTCATACTTTAATAATTCACTTTAATAATTTACTTTAATAATTCATACTTTAATAATTCACTTTAATAATTCATACTTTAATAATTCACTTTAATAATTCATACTTTAATAATTCACTTTAATAATTCAAAAATCTGTTATAAATAGAATTCAATAGGTTTCATTATTTTATAGAAACTTGAAAATATATTTCTCTAAACTCTCTCAATCGAATTACATATATATATTTTCTTTGTATTATTTCAAGATATTATTAGTATACATAAAATATTACGACGGAGTGCTGTCCGAGTGATTTCAAAATAGTTTTTTTGAATGAGTCGAAGCTAAGGAAATTATGGGTTATAGCTATGGAGGTGATGGGTATGGTTCATGGGTATGCTCGTGAGGTCAATCTAGTGTTTATCATCTCCGTTGCGTCTACGTACTTTCCTGCAATATTGAATCTCAATATTGATACGTGAGCACTCATAACTTCACTTTTATATATCAATAGTGTATCCCTGACTAGTGCTCGAGTATATAGGATTATGCATGCTTGTACATTCGATATTGTCCTTAGATAGGTTTGTTGAATCCTGAATTAGATACATATGCTACTGAGATAGGGTATATGATATGCATATCATTGGAAAGCTAGCGAAAAATTAAGAACTTTTCATTTAGATATCGAATGGTTTCGATGAACGGATTAGAAGTTATAGTCAACTGAATTTTAGTATTATTGTTAAAATGATTATTATTACTATCGTCGTTATTATTTTAATAGAAATATCATTGTTATTATAAAATATCATTATTACTATTATATTAGTATTATCATTTTATCATAATACCATTTTTAGTAAATATAAATATTGTTATTTTTTTATAGAATAATAATAATTATTATTACAAAATAATACAACTTTTACTTATTATTATTATGATCAATATTATTTTATCAAATAAATAGGGGATATAAAGATATTTTTCACCACGCGTAATATAATTACATTAATAATACTTACCACTATAGTTTTACGATATTAAGTGAACTTTATAAATTTTACTACTTAAGATATATAAAAGTATATTCTATCATATATAAACGTTAATATAAATTTTTATTAATAAATGACTTTTATTATTATAAAATCTAATAAATATATTTAAATATATAAAACGACTATAGTTAAGTTATATAATAAACACGTATAAATTTTAGAAGTCATTTTGGGTCAAGTTGACTTTTGTTGACTTTTGCATATTAGTCTCGAGCATTAGGATTGTGGTACACTATGACTTGACCAAAAATTGTTAGACAAATATTGACCAACATATAAATATATATAATTAATATAGGTTCGTGAATCCGAGGCCAACCTTGCACTTATTAAATGACGTTATATGTATTTTTACTACGAATTACAGTATGGTGAGTTTCATTTGCTCCATTTTTAATTGCTTTTGCAATATATATATTTTTGGGCTGAGAATACATGCGCTGTTTTATAAATGTTTTATGAAGTAGGCACAAGTACTAAAACTAATTCTATGTGGGTTTAAACCAGAAATATACCCTTAGCTTGGTAACATTAAACTACTTGTCTATGTACGGTAGGCGCGAATTCTAAAGATAGATCTATTGGGCCTGACAAACCCCATCCTGACTATGGGATGCTTTAGTACTTCGAGGTTATTTTAAACACACCTGATCTGGTGTACTTCAGAGGGTAAAACATGAACGTTAAGGCTTGTTACCAGGTGCCTACAACTTATAGAATACTTTTATACACTTGCGAGTGTACATATATTTATAAACGGAAATCTTGTGGTCTATTAATATATTGAAATGATTGTTATGATAAACCTATGAACTCACCAACCTTTTGGTTGACACTTTAAAGCATGTTTATTCTCAGGTATTAAAGAAATCTTTCGCTGTGCATTAGCTCATTTTAAGGATATTACTTGGAGTCATTCATGGCATACTTTGAAAGACGTTGCATTCGAGTCGTTGAGTTCATCAAGATTAATATTAAGTCAATTATAGTTGGATGTAATATGAAATGGTATGCATGCCGTCAATTTTTGATGTAAAGAAAGTTTGTCTTTTAAAAACGAATGCAATGTTTGTAAAACGTATCATATGGAGGTCAAATACCTCGCGATGTAATCAACTATTGTGAATCGTTTATAATGTATATGAACGGGTCCTTTCAGGGTTTCAATGAATAAATATAATGATTTGCCAGAGAGATTTAAGCCAAGAAGCAATGAGGTTGCTGGTACGTCTGCTGGTAATATGGTGGAATATAAAAGAATTCTCCGGTATAAAAAGGGTAATCTCATATATTAGGATTATAGTAAGGCTACTTCGAATGAAAAGTCGAAGTTGACTTGCTGGAGCTGTGACAAAATTGGGTACTTTGAAAAGGTATTGTAAAATTATTTTAGATAATAACAACGTCAAGGGGAGCGAGCACATATACGTGTTAAACGTTTACTCAGGTTCTGAGTGTTTTCATGTGCATAACTATATGCATAAGTTCTTCCTTTCGTAGATGAAGTGCGGTTGATTCATTTTCTCGATTGAGGTGTTTTCAAAAATCATGAAAGGTTTCGAACGCAGATTGTAATCGTCGAGATACAAATGAGGTTTAAGATGAAATCAAGTGGCATACTTGAAGAATATTTAGTTTCATATGTTATAATCAATATTTTAATTCATTTTAATTGTCCAATGTTATTAGTCCACAGTCGATATTCCACAGTTGATAGTCCAATAATTCATATATAGTTTAATATATAATATTCGAATTAATTAATACGTATCGTGACCCGTGTACATGTCTCAGACTCGATCACAACTCAAATTATATATATTATTGTAGAATCAACCTTAACCCTGTATAGAGAACTCGATCATTACTGCATATAGAGTATCTATGGTTATTCCAAATAATATATATAAATGCGTCGATATGATATGTCAAAACCTTGTATACGTGTCCCGATATTTAAAGTGCGTAAAATAAATACAGAAATTAAATGACAATAAAATTGCGAGAATGTAAATTGAGATAATGTAAATTGCGAGAATGTAAATTGCGATAATTAAATTGCGATAAATAAAATGTAACCAGTTAGCTAGGAACAGTTAGCGTGGATTCTTAACAAAATTCCTTTCATAGTTAAATTGTTTGTTTCTAACAAATTTTATTTTTCCAATGTTTTCTTCATTATGCCACTTGTTGGATTCTGATAGGTCAAAATCCAAATATGAAATTGAATGAAAATGGTTATTCTGCGGTGAATGGATTCGTATCTTTGTAGATGTAAGTAGGATAGTAAATGAATGTTGAATCAGATTTGAAGAATGTACAGTGTAACTTATTAATGTGAGATCTTAAATATTCCTCGGGTATTACCTACCCGTTAAAATATTTTCACCATTAACAGTTTATACAAAAGAATTTTTAATTACAATCTTTATGAAAACATATATACATATATATTTTCTTCAGATGTAATCATGGTTTTAATGAGTTAATTTAGTATTAAACTCATTTGGTTTACCGTCAAAACTAGAATACATAATCTCTAAAACATTAGAGATTACATAATCGCTATGTCGAATGAAGATAATTGATCTAGAATGATTCGTAGAAAGATGATTATACTCGAGGTACATAATGAGATGTTGAGGCATGGATTGTTGATGATACTGGTGATGTCGCTGATGGTACCGTTGGTACCGATGATGTTGCTGAAGCTGGTAAATTTTGCACCATATTCTCCAAATTTATTTCTCGAGCGCGAAGTTCGTTGACTTCTTCTATTATTCTGGGATGATTGTCAGTCAGAACGAGTGGATGAATAAGGTTTTGAATTTGAGATAGTATGTAATCGTGGCGAGATATTCAGGAAATGAGTGTGAAAATGGTGTTTCGAATGAGTTTGCCGGTAAGTGCTTCAGGCTCTTCGCCAAGAGTGCAAGTTGGTGGGTGGAAAGGATGGCCTTCTTCTCGTCTCCATCGGTTAAGTCAACTATGAACCCATCAGATGAATTGGGGATGGATGATTGGTTGATTCATTCTGGTGACACTGCTTTCGGAGCTTAGGTGAAACTCCATATCGGAATAGCTGTCGGAATAACTATCGGAATAGCTATCGAAATCTGAGGGACTCGAAATGGTTGAGGGATTCATCTCGTACGATCAGATGGAGTATTTTCGATAGGAAAAAGATTATAGGATGTAGATTAGTACCCTGCAATACATAATTTACATATGCATATATAATACTAAAATCCCATATGTTACGGAGGAATCTATGGAAGCTGTCAGGCAAAATCTATATTAACAGATACGCTAAGATATGATTTAGCAGGTATGCTAAGATATGAATCTTTGTCTATAGACTATTCATGCAATCAATGCAGTAAGATGTGTCTAGACTAAGAATGATAAGCAAATAATTTTTGACACTAAATGATAAGCAAAACTTTTGACATGCAGACACGGTCGAAGTCCAGACTCACTAATGCATCTAAACAACTATCAGTTAGACACACTAATGCTAGACCTGGTTCGCTAAGACCACCGCTCTGATACCACCTATAATGACCCGTCCTAATCCATCTTGGACGTATACATTACATTTGGTTACATTGCGAGGTACTTGACCTCTATATGATACATTTTACAAACATTGCATTCGTTTTTAAAAGACAAACTTTCATCACATCGAAAGTTGACGGCATGCATACCATTTCATGATATATCCAACTATAATTGACTTAATAATAATCTTGATGAACTCAATGACTCGAATGCAACGTCTTTTGAAATATGTCATAAATGACTCCAAGTAATGTCTCTAAGATGAGCAAATACACAGCGGAAGATTTCTTTCATACCTGAGAATAAACATGCTTTCAAGTGTCAACCAAAAGGTTGGTGAGTTCATAGGTTTATCATAAAACAATAAAATTCATTATTTTGATAGACCACAAAATTTAAATCCTGCATGGTACAAATGGGCCCGAATCCTATACCCACCTGTAATGTACATGCGATATCTTTTAAATACAGTACACCTTTCTCGTGTACGAAATCATCTTTCACAAATCTTAGTAACCGTACACATATCTCGTGCACAAAAATATCGTACACATAACCTGTGTATAAAATCATTCTCTCGATACATAACATTCATATCAATTGGTGGCAATTATCATGTCCACATAATTCAATGGTGGCAATTATCATGCCCACCTAATTCAATGGTGGCAATTATCATGTCCACATAATTCAATAGTGGCAATTATCATGTCCACATAATTCAATAATAATCTGCAGAACTTCTGTATGCATAATAATTCATTCGAGGAATGTTTTTCTTGTGTCTATCTCGTCAAACATTTATAAAAGCATTTCATGTATTCGCAGTTCAAAATATATTTCAAAAGCATTTAATAAAGCAGTTGTAAAAACAGCGCATGTATTCTCAGTCCCAAAAATGTAAAGAGTAAAAGGGAATCAAATGAACTCACCATACTGTATTTTGTAGTAAAAATACATATGACATCATTGAACAAGTATAGGGTTGGCCTTGAATTCACGAACCTATATTATTCATATATTTATTAACACATAGAATTGTAATCGAATAAGTTTTCATATTTTTATTGATGATATACTTGTTATATTTAATAATTTATAAGTTTTATTAATTAATTAAGTATATTTATTTTATATACACTTTTAAATGAATAAGTAATAAAAATTTTAATATAGTTATGTTATGTGTATTAAATATATTTTTAAGTAACTAATATTTATATGATAAAATAATATTGATAATACTTATAATCTTAGTGAAAATTTTAATAAAAATCATAAATTTAAAAATAATGATTCTTTTAATAATAGTAATAAAAATGATAATAATAATAATAATAATAATAATAATAATAATAATAATAATAATAATAATAATAATAATAATAATAATAATAATAATAATAATAATAATAATAATAACTAATATACTAATAATCTTCTTACTAATAATAATGATAATAATATTACTAATAATGATGTTCATAAAAATAATGACAATAATAATGATACTTTTACTAATAATGATATCTTTATTAATTAATGATAACAATAATAATATCGATAATGTTAATAATAATAATATTAATAATAATAGTTATAATAATAAAAATAATAGGAAAAGGAGACTACCTTTAAGCTTTTCTTAAAAAAAATGCCTTAAACAAGGCTCGAACCCGCGACCCCTCCTATAACAAACGCCTTACAAAACCATTGAGCTGCTTATTCATATTGGTTTTAATTCGCGACTTATAGGCATATAACCCGTATCCTCTCTATCTTGGCCAAGTTTCCCCTGGCCCAATAGTAAAAACCTAATTAAAATGGCCCAAGTATAAACGAATCATATGGACCCAATTATAATCCAGTAACCATCCGGTCCTCTTTTTCTTTTTAGCCACGAATCAGCAGCAAAAAAAAAATAATAATAAACAGATGCAACCTTTGGCTGCTGTTCATCGATCGAAAATAGAAAACAAACAGAGGCGTGCACAATAATCGATCTTCTGGAATTCTAGTCGATTAATAACAATAGTTCATAGCGGTTCTTGAAGATGATGTTCGAAGGTAACGATTTTCGCTTTATTTAATTAAATTATCTGATGGGTTGTGGTTATTCAATCAGGGTTTCGGGTTGCAGGTGTTTTGTTGTAGTTTTTGGTTGAAACAGAAAAGGATACGAGGACCTAGCAAAAATATGTAGTCGATGGTTTATGGATTTCAATCGAGTTTGCAATTAGTTTCGTGATGTTTGAATGTGAAACAGAAACAAATAGCAGTTGCAATGGGTTCGATGGTGTGACTTGTTGTAGTTTCATGGTTGTTTGATCAAGTAAGAAAACAGAAATAAATGATTCGGTTTTTAATATAAAAGTGGTAGCAATTTGGTTGTGGTTACACAAAGAAAAGAGGGAGAGATAGGTATGATTTATGGTGGTGTTGATGGGCTGTAAACAGAAAACAGGAACAAAGGTATCAGCAAGGTATCAGCTACAACCTTGTTTTTTACATTCTTAACAAAATATCAAGTAGCGGTTTTGGTTGATAGCGATTATTTAAGTGGTTTGCGGTGGTTTGTAGCTGCATAGAAGCAGTCTTTTTGGTATCTGTTTTGGTGAATAGAAACAGCAAACATAGATGAGAATATATGGTGTTGTGGTAAGATTTGATTGAGTAAGGAACAATTTGATAGGTGGTTTTAAGGTTGTCAACAACAACCGAAGGTGGTTTATAATTTTGTTCGAATTGTGGTGTATGTGACACAAGTCCACAAACAATAATCTGTTTGGGTGTTACATGTATCTAGTTCTTCGAATGAAATCATGCGAGTTGAGTTTGGTTATCGGACAGAAACAAAACAAGTAGCGTGAAGATGATGGGTTGTGGGTGTTCAAGTGATGGTGAACCGAATGATAAGTAGGAACTGATTATAGATATGGTTAAATGGTTTTTTTTTTTTTTTTTCTAATTTAAGCTAGAGGTAGATAGATGGTAGGTTTATGTAATGCATCTAACGTGTATGTATATATAATAAATGAGTGGGTATATATATGATATAATTCATCAATAAAGATAAACACATGTCCAATCTTGTAAAAGTGAGTTTGTTAGTGGTCTATGTCAATTTTCTTATCGTTATGTAATGTATGTATATTATATAGGATATAGAATATATAGAAGATAGTGATAGGTGTGTTTCCTTTTCCTAAACATATGTTTCGGCAGGGATATGCAAGCTCTGTGTTGACATTTGTCAACCCATCCAGCGGTCCCCCGTAGCCCCCTGGAGCCTAGCGAAACACCATCACTATAAACCCCTACAGCTTGCCAGAACTCGGATTCAAGCCTGCATGGTTTTCCTTTTCCATCTTTGCAAACGTGGGGCCTAGGATCATATGGGCAGGGTACCACTGAAGTAATGCTTCGTTGGTAGTGATAGGTGTGTTTAGTTATTTTGTTGTGTAACCAAAGTCAACAAGTTATCACATTCAGGAGACAAGTTTTAAAAGCAGATCAAGAAAGATAACATGTTTGTACCATAGTTGGTTTTATAATATATTTTATATTAATAGTTGATAAATATAATTTTATTTTTAATTAGTAATGCTGTATAAATAAATAAATAAATAAATAATCGTAAATAATAATAATAATAGTTAAATAATAATAATGATGATAAGAATGATAATTTTTAATAATGATGATAATGCTAATAACAATTTAAAAGATAATACCAATAACAAATAATACTTTTAAATTATTTCTTAATTATGGTTTCAATCAGATAATATTTATATTTATAGTTTTATTTTTATTTTTATTTGTATAATAAATTCCTTGTTAAAATATTCATAATACTGATATTATTATTATTATTAATATTTATTTTAATAATATTAAAAGTTATAATAACTATATTTTAACTTGTAATTACATTTATTAATATTACAATTTATTAGTTATATATTGTCATATAATATATAATAACATACAATTAATATTTGATATTTATATATATATATATATACTAATATACATACAATCCATAATTATGTACCCCAATCATTTATATATGAATATATATCTGGATACTTCCACTACTACAGGTTTAATTATGTTTTAAATATCTAGTAAATAAATATATTAATTATATGTATTGAACAAATAATCTGAGAGTAACATTATACATTTAATACTTTCTTATCGTTGATAAATTATATTCGAATTCATTTATATTCAATATACTCTATATATTTAAAATAACAAGTTTTAGTTGTTTTAAGTTATCTTTAATAAAATAAATAAATAAATAAATAAATAAAATATATAGTTCATTAATATAGCTAATTTATTATATATATAGTTATTTACATGTATAATCATTTATATATATACATTTGTGTTCATAATTCAAAGGTTCGTGAATCGTCGGTAATAGTCAAAGTCAAATGATTTCATAAAATAGTTCAAAGATTTTGAGACTCAACATTACAGACTTTGCTTATCGTGTCGAAATCATATAAAGATGAAGTTTAAATTTGGTCGGAAATTTCCGGGTCGTCACAGAACACTTAGAACTTGAAGATGGAATTTGAGAGAGATCAATTAGATGAAGAAAATTGAAGAATGAAAGTGTTTGTAGGTGTTTTTGGTCGTTGGTATATGGATTAGATATAAAGGATATGTAATTTTGTTTTCATGTAAATAAGTCATGAATGATTACTAATATTTTTGTAATTTTATGAGATATTTCATGCTAGTTGCCAAATGATGGTTCCCACTTGTGTTAGGTGACTCACATGGGCTGTTAAGAGCTGATCATTGGAGTGTATATACTAATAGTACATACATCTAAAAGTTGTGTATTGTACGAGTACGAATACGGGTGCATACGAGTAGAATTGTTGATGAAACTGAACGAGGATGTAATTGTAAGCATTTTTGTTAAGTAGAAGTACTTTGATAGGTGTCTTGAAGTCTTTCAA
Organism: Rutidosis leptorrhynchoides; assembly: GCF_046630445.1. Lineage (NCBI taxonomy): Eukaryota > Viridiplantae > Streptophyta > Magnoliopsida > Asterales > Asteraceae > Rutidosis > Rutidosis leptorrhynchoides. The sequence goes on along the minus strand of NC_092334.1, from coordinate 679,031,845 downwards.
AAGTGTAAGAATACATATCAAAACACAACATGTATATACATTCTAATGGATTCTTTAAGTCTTCGTTAGTCGTTACATGTAAGTGTTGTTTTGAAACCTTTAAGTTAACGATCTCAATTAATGTTGTTAACCCAATGTTTAGTATATCAAATGAGATATTAAATTATTATGTTATCATGATATTATGATGTATGAATATCTCTTAATATGATATATACATTAAAATATCATTACAACGATAATCGTTACATATAAGTCTCGTTTCGTAATTCTTGAGTTAGTAGTCTTGTTTTTACATATGTAGTTCATTGTTAACACACTTAATGATATATTTAAATATCATTTTATCATGTTAAATATAGTGTATCAATATCTTAATATGATACATATGTATTTAGTAGACGTTATCATAACGATAATCGTTATATATATCATTTCAAGTTTCTTAACTTAGTAATCTCATTTCTTAGGTATATCACACATTGTTAATATACTTAGTGAGATACTTACTCATCATAATCTCATGTCAACCATATATATATATATGTCTATATATACCACAACATGTAGTTTTTACAAATTTGTAACGTTCGTGAATCGCCGGTCAACTTGGGTGATCAATTGTCTATATGAAACTTATTCCAATTAATCAAGTCTTAACAAGTTTGATTTCTTAACATGTTGGAAACACTTAATCATGTAAATATCAATTTCATTTAATATATATAAACATGGAAAAGTTTGGGTCACTACAAAATGTAAGGATGTTTCAAAGTTTACAAGAATAGTTCAACCACTAGCTACGTTACAATGTTATAAGTACAAATGAAACCTATGCGACACAGTTTTAAATAAAGTCAAAAGACGCTCCATGTATGCATATATACTCGACATCCAATGCAAGTATCAAAATAATGAGCGGAAGCATGTATCACAAAACGTTCAAGGACCTAAGAAAAACATAGAAATCTGTCAACGAAAACGTTGGTGAAATCATAGGTTTAATAAATAAGTGAATAAGTAAGTAAGTCGAACCACAAGATTTGAAACGTTGAAATATTAGTAATACATTCTAAAAGTTGATATCATGAGCACCCAATTATCAAGGCTTAACTTCTCTTTTACCCCATACACAATAGTGTTAGGACATACACTGTTTCTCGAAAATATATTTCATCCGTATAACGGTAGCGAACCGTTTGATTGAGGGTTTGTCACACCCATATGGCCATACAACATAAGTTCTCGCTTACACCCAGCAAGTGTAACTAATGATAATCGAATTGAGGATTTTGTTCTAACTCGTACGTAGAATGTTTGTTTTCGTACTTGTGTTCATGATAATGCTAAAAACGAACATATATTTCATAGCATTATTCCTCAAGAAAGACAAGCTTTTAGTTGCAATTGTTCTATTTACAAGTGATATTCGTTTAAATAATAAAAGGTGAAGACAAAAGACAGATTCGACGAATTGAAGACGCAAACGACCAAAACGATCAAAAGTACAAAATACAATCAAAGAGGTTCCAATTATTGATAAGAAACGTCTCGAAATTACAAGAGTACAAGATTCAAAACTCAAAGTACAAGATATTAAATTGTACGCAAGGACGTTCAAAAATCCGGAACTGGGACATGAGTCAACTCTCAACGCTCGACGCAACGGACTAAAAATTACAAGTCAACTATGCACATAAATATAATATAATATTTAAATAATTCTTATAATTATTTATATATTATATAAATAAATAAAAACCGTCGGCAAACAAAGAGCCAAAAGCTGGTGAGCTGTATTTACAAACTCCGCAACTCGCCGAGTTTGAAGGCAAAATGGGCCGCGAGTCGCGGAGCCCCAATTTCTGAAACTCCCTATAAAAGCAACCGAATTCTGATCGCAAAATCATCCTTTTTCTTCTTCTCTCATAATACGTAAATATTTATATTTATATTTTAATTTTAATTTTAATTTTAATTATAATTCTAATAATAAGAGTATGTTAGCAAATATTGTAAGGGTGTAAGTCGAAATTCTGTCCGTGTAACGCTACGCTATTTTTAATCATTGTAAGTTATGTTCAACCTTTTTATATTAATGTCTCGTAGCTAAGTTATTATTATGCTTATTTAATCCGAAGTAATCATGATGTTGGGCTAATTATTAAAATTGGGTAATTGGGCTTTGTACCATAATTAGGGTTTGGACAAAAGAACGACACTTGTGGAAATTAGACTATGGGCTATTAATGGGCTTTATATTTGTTTGACTAAATGATAGTTTGTTAATGTTAATATAAAGATTTACAATTGGGCTTCCCTATAAATTACCATATACACTCGATCGGACACGATGGGCGGGGTATTTATATGTACGAATAATCGTTCATTTAACCGGACACGGGAATGGATTAATAGCCACTAGAATAATTAAAACAGGGGTGAAATTATGTACAAGGACACTTGGTATAATTGATAACAAAATATTAAAACCTTGGGTTACACTCAGTCGACATCCTGGTGTAATTATTAAACAAAGTATTAAAATCTTGTTACAGTTTAAGTCCCCAATTTGTTGGAATATTTAACTTCGGGTATAAGAATAATTTGACGAGGATACTCGCACTTTATATTTATGACTGATGGACTGTTATGGACAAAAACCAGACGGATATATTAAATAATCCAAGACAAAGGACAATTAACCCATGGGCATAAAACTAAAATCAACACGTCAACCATCATGATTACGGAAGTTTAAATAAGCATAATTCTTTTATTTCATATTTAATTTCCTTTATTTTATATTTAATTGCACTTCTAATTATCGCATTTTTATTGTTATTGTATTTAATTGTACTTTTAATTATCGTACTTTTTAATTATCGCAAGTTTATTTTATCGCATTTTTTATTAATCGCAATTTCATTATCGTTATTTACTTTACACTTTAAATTAAGTTTTGTATTTATTTATTATTTTACATTTGGTTTTAACTGCGACTAAAGTTTTAAAATTGACAAACCGGTCATTAAACGGTAAAAACCCCCTTTATAATAATAATATTACTTATATATATGTTTGTATTTTTATAAAAGTAAACTAATATAGCGTTAAGCTTTGCTTAAAAAGATTCCCTGTGGAACGAACCGAACTTACTAAAAACTACACTACTGTACGATTAGGTACACTGCCTATAAGTGTTGTAGCAAGGTTTAAGTATATCTATTCTCTAAATAAATAAATATCTTGTGTAAAATTGTATCGTATTTAATAGTATTTCTTGTAAAATTTAATAGCTATTTTATATACTACACTGCTTTAACATCAAGTATTTTTGGCGCCGCTGCCGGGGAATCACTTAAAAGCCGGAAGCGCAACGCTAATATAAAAAAAAAAATTTAGCTTACTTTTATTAAATTCGTTTTTATAAAAATACGTTTTAATATTCGAAAATATAAAAAAAACAAAAATATAAGTATTTTTAAGATTTTGTTAAATATTTAAGTTTTATAAAGTTTCTTTATTTTTATTTTATAAAAATATAAGTTTTATTTAAATATTTTATTTTTATTTAAAACATAAAATCAAAAACCGAAAAAAATATATATATATAAATCTAGCTTTAAGATTTTTATTTATAAAATTATAAAGTAGTTCTATTTTTATTCTAGTTTTTAAAATATAAGTTTTTATTATATAAATATTTTTATTAAAATAGAAAATATAAAACAGCATTTAAAAAAAAAAAAAACGTCGAATTAAAACTGTACCTGAGTTGAATTCTGGAACCCCGCGACTCGCGGAGTTTTCTGCATCGGGCACCGCAACTCGCGGAGATACTCTGACACCGACAGAACCCTAATTCAGCATTAATTACGGGTAATTATTAATTATTATTATTATTAACCCTAAATAATTATTATTATTATAATTAGTTTTATTTTAATTACTTTTACTTTTTATTTAATTTATATATTTTAGTTAAATTAGTTTAATTAAATTGTAAAATTAATAGTTTTAATAAATAAATAATATAAAAATTATATTTTTATAAAAATTATATTTTTTACAACTTTTAGTATATTTTTATATTTTGTCTTTTTTTTAATTGTTTTAGCGTAATATTTGTATTTTTCGCTCATATTTAGTTTTAAACTTAGTTTTTGCCATAGTTATTTTTACTTCTAGATTTTTAGGCTTTGCCGTAGAATTCCTTAAGTGCTTTTTCTTTAGACTAAGATTTAGGTACTTTAGAATTTTGCGACGCCTTTTTAAGTTTTAGTTTCTTTTTAAGTTATTTCCATTTGGGATTTAGTTTTTCCTGTAAGCTTTAATATTTTTAGACGACTTTTACCTATGTATCAATTATCATTCCAATTAGTAATCTCAATTTGCGATTATAATTTTAAGTTAGTTGTAGTAATAAGGTTAGGTTAGTCAAGTATTTTTTAAGTTTTATAAGTTTCTTTTATTTTTCCGTCACCTTTTATTTTTCAACCATTTTTCTTTTTCGACCTTTTTCCGACACGCTCTTTTTCTTTCTTATTTCTCGCTATTCTAGTTTTAGGACATAGATTTTTATTCTACTTCTTATCTAAATTTCTTAAAATTACGAAAATTTATTTTGAGTGGTTAAATTGATAGACATCAAAATTTTCTGGTTCGTAGTAATAGTTGGATTTGTACGTGGACTGGGTTATTGGAGCCAAATAGTACTCAATTATATTGAGACCAAACGAATCCTGCCCCTCTGCTGCATCTTTTGGCTATTCGAAACGTGGGCAAAATCAGAAAAGTCTATTGATTGGATAACTTATTATAATTTTTCTTTCCTTTTTAAAACTAATAGGATATTCAGTGAATGCACCGAGCAAGACGTTCACCACCTTTTGTATGTTCACCACCTGTAACTAGATCAAGACATTTAGCAAATATTACTGCCGTTGATTTCTCTTTAGAATCGTCATCCAGTCGACCAAGTACTTCAGTTCAAATTTCCGATAATCCATTTTTTGAACCCGACCTCATAATTGAGAATCCGGAGAATATTCAGGAACGATTCGTAGATCCTGAACCACTAAACTTTCCTCCGGAACCACCAATCATTCAAACAGAGATTGTTGAGGAACGAACCATTAAATCAGAATCCTCTAGTGATTCCGATTCAACAAATTCAATTATGGAGAATCTGGAACCTTTAAGTATGGAAGACCGAATGAGAGCTAAACGCACTGGCCAAGGTCACGCAATTACTCATCCAGACATTAATGCGCCAGATTATGAAATCAAAGGACAAATTCTACACATGGTGACTAATCAATGCCAATTTAGTGGTGCGCCGAAGGAAGATCCAAATGAACATTTACGTACCTTTAATAGGATCTGCACACTATTTAAAATCCGAGAAGTGGAGGATGAACAGATATATCTCATGTTATTTCCCTGGACTTTAAAGGGAGAAGCCAAAGATTGGTTGGAATCGTTACCTGAAGGGGCGATTGATACATGGGACGTTTTAGTTGAAAAATTTCTTAAACAATTATTTCCTGCATCTAAAGCCGTAAGACTTCAAGCAGAAATTGTTACGTTCACACAGAAACCAAATGAAACTCTATATGAGGCGTGGACAAGATTTGGAAAGTTATTAAGAGGATGTCCGCAACATGGTTTAGACACCTGTCAAATAGTACAAATATTCTACCAAGGATGCGACATCACTACAAGGAAAGACATAGATATAGCAGCTGGTGGTTCTATTATGAAGAAAACCGAAACTGATGCTTACAAAATTATTGATAACACTGCTTCCCACTCACATGAGTGGCACCAAGAAAAAGATATCGTTAGATCATCTAAAGCAGCTAGAGCCGATTCTAGCCATGACTTAGATTCCATTTCCGCAAAGATAGATGCTGTCGAGAGACGAATGGAAAAGATGACTAAGGATATTCACTCAATACGAATTAGTTGTGAGCAGTGTGGAGGACCACATTTGACAAAAGATTGTCTCAGTATTGAATTAACAATGGAACAAAGAGAGAATATTTCATATATAAACCAAAGATCTGGAAATAATTATCAGAATAATTATCAACCGCCAAGACCTATTTACAATCAAAACCAGAATTATAACAGAAATATTCCATACAAAAACCAACAAGGTCCTAGCAATCAACAAGTATCCAATAATACTTACAATCAGCAAAGACCTAATTTTCAAAACAAACCACCACAACAAACCGATGATAAAAAGCCGAATTTAGAAGATATGATGACGAAGCTAGTTGAAACTCAAACGCAGTTTTTCACATCTCAGAAACAAACTAATGAACAAAATGCTCAAGCATTTAGAAATCAACAAGCTTCTATTCAAAATCTGGAACAAGAAGTAAGTAACCTAGCAAGGTTAATAGGTGAAAGAAAACCGGGAAGTCTACCTAGTGATACAAATGCTAACTCCCGGAATGAAACAGCTAAAGCCATTACCACAAGAAGTGGTACAATACTTAAACCACCTGAAATACCTGTAACTTCTGATGAAGCTATTCCTACTCCACAAGAACCACAACCTAATCAAGATAAGGAAAAAGAACCGGTAGTTGAAAAGGTTAATGAAGATAACACAATTAAGGCTAAACCTTATGTTAAACCATACCAACCACCACTTCCTTACCCGAGTAAAATGAAGAAAGAGAAACTTGAAGCCGAGCAATCCAAATTCTTGGATATGTTTAAACAGATAAATGTAAATCTTCCTTTCATTGATGTGATTTCAGGAATGCCTAGATATGCTAAATTCTTGAAAGATCTAATCTCAAATAGAAAGAAAATGGAAGAACTCTCGGCTGTTACCATGAATGCTAATTGTTCAGCAGTGCTGTTGAATAAGATACCAGAAAAATTATCTGATCCATGAAGTTTCACAATTCCATGTTTTCTAGGTAGTCTTAGTTCAATAGAAGCATTGACAGACTTAGGTGCTAGTATAAATCTAATGCCGTATTCACTATACGCTAAACTAGACCTTGAAGAATTGAAACCAACCAGAATAAGCATACAACTAGCCGATAGATCAATAAAATATCCTAGAGGGATAATGGAGAACATGCTAGTTAAAGTTGGTACTTTAGTATTTCCAGTAGATTTTGTTGTTCTGGACATGGAAGAAGATTCTCAAGTTCCTCTCATATTAGGAAGACCATTCTTAAACACGGCTAAAGTAATGATAGACGTGTTCGGTAAGAAATTGACCCTAAGTATAGAGGATGAGAGTGTTACCTTTTCAGTTGATAGAGCAATGCAACAACCACAATCTGCAGATGATACATGTTATTATATTCAAACTATAGATGCACATGCAGAATTATTAGAAGAATTTCCAGAATTACAAGGAACAGGAGAATGTTCTTTAGGAGAAGATAATGAACCAATTGATGAAGCTGAAATGTTAGCTACACTTATAGCTAATGGATATGAACCAACAACAGAAGAAATTCAAATGCTAAAAGAAGAAGACAGATATCGATACAAATCATCGATAGAAGAACCTCCGAAATTAGAATTAAAGCCACTTCCAAACCATTTGGAATATGCTTATTTACATGGTGAATCTGAATTACCTGTAATAATATCGTCTTCTCTTACTGAAAATGAGAAATCACAACTCATTTCTGTGTTGAAAGCTCATAAACCAGCCATTGCATGGAAGATTCATGATATTAAAGGAATAAGTCCTTCGTATTGCACACATAAAATCCTTATGGAAGAAGGTCATAAAACGTATGTGCAACGCCAACGAAGACTAAATCCTAATATGCAAGATGTAGTTAAGAAAGAGATTATTAAACTGCTAGACGCAGGTCTAATTTATCCAATCTCCTAAGAAGGGTGGCATGACTGTCATTACAAATGAGAAAAATGAGCTTATTCCTACTAGGACTGTAACAGGATGGCGTGTGTGTATTGATTATAGAAAATTAAATGACGCCACCAGAAAAGATCACTTTCCCTTACCTTTCATTGATCAAATGTTAGAAAGATTAGCCGGAAACAGTTACTATTGTTTTCTTGATGGATTTTCCGGATATTTTCAAATTCCAATAGCACCCGAAGATCAAGAGAAAACAACATTCACGTGCCCTTATGGTACTTTTGCTTACAAACGCATGCCATTTGGACTTTGTAACGCCCCTGCAACCTTTCAAAGGTGCATGATGGCGATTTTTCACGACATGATAGAAGAATGCATGGAAGTTTTCATGGATGACTTTTCAGTCTTCGGTGATACATTTGAATCATGTCTAGTTAATCTGGAACGAATGCTTATTAGATGCGAACAATCAAATCTAGTACTTAATTGGGAGAAATGTCATTTCACGGTTAAAGAAGGCATAGTTCTTGGACATAAAATTTCAAAAGAAGGAATTGAAGTGGATAGAGCTAAAGTAGATGTAATTGCTAAACTTCCACATCCCACCAATGTTAGAAGAGTTAGGAGTTTTCTAGGGCATGCCGGTTTTTACCGACGTTTCATAAAAGATTTTTCTAAAATTGCCACTCCTATGAATAAACTCCTAGAAAAAGATGCTCCATTCATCTTTTCAGATGAGTGTATCAAATCTTTTAATATTCTTAAAGAGAAACTCACTAATGCGCCGATCATGATAACACCAAATTGGAATCTACCATTTGAACTAATGTGCGATGCAAGTGATTTTGCAATGGGAGCCGTTTTAGGACAAAGGATTGAAAAACGATTTCAACCTATATATTACGCTAGTAAGACGTTACAAGGAGCACAAACGAACTATACAACTACTGAAAAAGAACTCCTTGCTATTGTCTTTGCTTTTGACAAATTTCGATCATATCTCGTTCTAGCAAAAACGGTGGTCTATACCGACCATTCTGCTCTTAGATACCTATTTTCAAAACAAGATGCTAAACCAAGATTAATCCGTTGGATCTTACTCTTACAAGAGTTTGATATTGAAATCCGAGATAAAAGAGGAGCAGAAAATCTCGCCGCTGATCATCTTTCTCGTCTTGAAAATCCCGAATTAGAAGTTCTAAATGAATCGGCCATACAAGACAACTTTCCTGATGAATATCTATTGAAGATAGATTGTAAAGAAATTCCATGGTTTGCAGACTATGCAAACTACTTAGTTTGTGGATTCCTTGAAAAAGGATTATCGTACCAAAGACGAAAGAAATTCTTCAGTGATATAAAACACTATTTTTGGGAAGATCCACATTTGTTTAAAAGTTGTCCCGATGGAATAATACGCCGATGTGTATTTGGAGATGAAGCTAGTAAAATATTAAACCATTGTCACACAGGACCAACAGGAGGGCATTATGGGCCTCAACTAACAGCAAGAAAAGTTTATGATGCTGGATTCTATTGGCCTACAATTTACAAAGACGCACACCTTCTTTGCAAATCCTGTGATGCTTGTCAAAGGGCCGGAAAAATAAGTCAACGTGATGAAATGCCACAAAATGTCATCTAAGTATGTGAAGTATTTGACATTTGGGGTATTGACTTTATGGGTCCATTTCCAAAATCTCATAATAATCTATATATACTCGTAGCCATTGATTATGCATCTAAATGGGCGGAAGCACAAGCTCTCCCAACTAACGATGCACGAGTTGTAGTCAACTTTTTAAAACGTCTTTTTGCAAGGTTTGGAACACCGAAAGCTTTAATAAGTGATCGGGGTACTCATTTCTGTAATAATCAACTTGAGAAAGTTCTTAAAAGATATGGAGTAACTCATAAAATCTCCACCGCATATCATCCACAAACAAGTGGACAAGTTGAAAATACTAACCGAACTTTAAAACGTATTCTAGAGAAAACCGTAGGATCAAATCCGAAGGAATGGTCCATTAAATTGGAGGATGCACTCTGGGCTTTTAGAACAGCCTACAAAACTCCAATTGGAACCACACCTTTTAGACTTGTTTATGGAAAAGCATGTCATCTTCCAGTAGAAATTGAACACAAAGCATTTTGGGCTTTGAAGACATGTAATCTTGATTTACATGAAGCCGGACGTCTACGATTAAGTCAACTAAACGAATTAGAAGAATTAAGACATGAAGCATATGAAAATTCGTTAATCTATAAAGAAAGAACGAAGAAATGGCATGATAAAAGAATCAGAAGTTCAAAAGAATTTAAAGAAGGAGACAGAGTTCTTCTTTTCAATTCACGATTCAAGCTATTTCCTGGAAAATTGAAATCAAGATGGTCTGGACCATTCATAGTCAAAAGAGTTTTCCCATACGGAATGATAGAATTAATAAATTCAAATGGGATTGAATTTAAAGTTAATGGTCACAGAGTTAAACACTACATAGATAGTCCGATGGAAGTCAACAACGAAGTTAATCACAATTTCGACACCACAGCTAACTAAGTGTGGGGAGAATCAAGTCTTTAAAGGATAATATGTATTTCTGTTAGAGTTAGATTGTCTGTTTTCGTGTAGTTCTGGAAAATGGAACCCGAATGGTCTTTCCCTAGCAGACCCTAAAGAACTAGTCTTCTCCCCCCATTCTGAATTTTTATTTTTTTTAGGTTTTTACAAAATGAAGACTGCCTGTGAACTAAACCATGGTCTAATGCTACACGCTTTGATCACTAAACGTAATAATGACACACTTCCAAGTGAAATAGTATCAATAATCAGAGAAAGAATGGACGGAGTTAGAAAAGAATCCAGATGCGAAGATAATAAGTTACAATTTGGTAAAGGAAAATCAAAATCCGCAGCGAAAAGAAGAGCACGACACCTAGAAAGATGTCACAAATGCGGAAAATGGTCACATGGAGGTAAATGTTCAAATAATCAAACCTATTCAAATACCGAATTTGTTACTTTATGCAGAGACGGACCGTTCATATGTTTAGAAGAAAAGACACTGAATGCTCGAGGTTACGCCTATGTAGCTATGAAAAACCAATTAAACCGACTATCTTATGAATGGGATAGATCATATAACTAAGAAATCTATTTCACATGTATGTTTGTACAGTTTTTATTTTATATTTTTTTTATTTTTAACCTTTTGATAATAAACGCTAATTTGTTCGCTATAAAGTATTAAATTGGTATTGAATAAAATTAGGTTTGGCGACCGAAATTATTGATATCATTCAAAAATTTATTACATCACTGCGAAATTTAACGTTTATTCTTAAGGTATAAATATCTTTAATCAATCAACCCAAAATATTTCAAAAATTCGTCATGAGTTAAATTATGTCTTGGAACCAAAATTACTTTACCGAAAAGAGGGGCGTATATTTTTGATAATATTTGATTGATTAAAGTGGGATAAAAATCCAAAAAGATTTTTAATTTTATTTTTACCATGTTTTTAAAATTAATATATAAATCTTAAATTAATATTGTAAACTTTGTAAAATCAATATATTTAAAATTGTAAATATTTGAAAAATAAATATAAGTTTGGTGTGAATTTATAATATGATTTTTTAAATTAAGTTTGGTGTGAACTTATAATATGAATTTTTAAATTAAGTTTGGTGTGAATTTTTAATTTTTAAAATATGAATTTTAATTTTATGCATTTTAAATTGTAAGTTTGGTGTGAATTTTTAATATTAATTTTGAATTTTATATTTAAATTGTGTGAATTTAAAAACAAAAATTTACTTTATCTCATTAAGTTAAAAATATGATTTTTAAAATTCATCGTAAGTTGAAGACTAGGTCTTTGAACTGAAATTGCTTTACCCGAGGGAGGGACGAGAACTTTTATTATCATTATTTTTAATCTTATTGAATTAAAGTATGCCAAAAACATTAAAAAACCAAAAATCTTAGCTTTTAAAACAATCGCTACAAAAAGACAAATTTTAAAATTTTGTCGAAGGACGGACTAGGACATCGATCCGAAACGACCTCGTCCTAAATAACAAGGGAAACAAAATTTTAAAATTAATTACTTAATTGTTTTAATTAGTATAAGATGTTAAAAAAAAAATACAAACTCCGCGACTCACGGAGTTTGCAGTTTCAAACACCGCGACTCGCGGAGGTATCGAATTACAGAAAAAAAAATATAAGAGCTGGAACAGATCAGTCCCAACCCACAAACACACCAATACAGAGAAAAACTGCCGAAAAAACCCGAAAATACACCCCCAAAATCACAATTTTTAACCGTTAATCATCAAATCTTTTACTAAAATCATGTTGAGAAGGATGCTATCAAGGAATTACTCAAGAAAAACCCTAAATTTCTACACCTAAACACCATTTAATCCGAAATTAGTGTTCTTGAGCAATTTTTTCCCCAATTTGATTTTGATGCTTTTTAATGTAATTAGGCTTAAATTGTTTATGTATTATGCTTGTATAACCTAGATTGATGCTATTTAACATGATTAGAAGCCTTAAACTTCAAATTTTGAGTAATCTAGGGTTTGTGTTCTTGAGCAAATTTGGGGCTTTTTGATATAAACAGGTTATGGCCGATTTTTGTCATGAATTGTTGCTAAATTAAGTAGTGTAACATGTTTAGGTAGTTAAATGATCCAAACTTTGAGCCTAAACATGATTTTGAGAATTAAAGTGGACTTTTTCAAGTCTAAAATTCATGAACTTGAATTTTGAAAGATAATGCCATTTGAAACTTGTTTAATTGCTAGTAATGATTATTTTGACATGTTATTTGAGTTGAATGCTTATGAACTTGGCGTACATTTTCGTATATGCTTATTTGAAAAAATGTAGATTTGATGAAAATATGAAAATGAGCTTAAGTTTGATATAAATTGATCATGTCATTGTAATTATTTTGATTGATGATTTTGCTGACACTAATGCATATTTGGATGCACAAAAATTGTGTTTGATGTGTTTTGCAGACTGAAAGGGGTGAATCTTCATCCCAACCTCGCAATGCTCCTGCTGAGAATGCGGAACAACAGGAGGTGGATAACTACTACAAGCAAGATATACCTCATCCAGTCATGACATTTTCTGATATGCACTTGGAAGATTTGCACCCGAACCTGAGATTTGACAGACTTTGGATAGATTATCCAAAATATCAAAGGGGTTTGCATACTCTTCATTCCAAAGTTGTTGAGGTACCTAGGGTCATAGAATGGGGACCCTTAGAAGCTGTAGAATTGGCCGGGCCAATTAGGGAATTACTTGTACAGAGGTATGGTAATTCTACTTTTAATGACTGGGTATGTTTATTCACCATGCGTAGACCTGTATATAAAGTATGGTGTGAAGAATTGTTGTGTAGTATAGAATTAAATGATCGGGTAGCTAGTTTAACCGATCGATCTTTTATTAGATTTTTGTTAGGAGGTTCGATGTGCCACATGTCTTTACTAGACATGGCTCAGGCTTTACGTATATATACGCCTGAGGAGTTAGCATCTGCCGATTGTAGAGGGTTGATACTAAATGGTAGAAAAATAGATGAAAATTTTGATACACATGGTGTATGGAGTCAAATGACAAGCCATCACCGATTCAAAGGGGGGAATTACTCTTATTTGGATATAGATAGAGCTGAATTAAGAGTGATTCATAGGTTTTTAGCTAATTCGATTACACAAAGAGGTAAGAACAAGGAAAAGGTAAATGAACAGGATTTGTTTTACCATATGTGTATTCGAGACCCACAAAGCGCTGTAAGTATACCTTATTGTGTGGGTTATTATTTATCAGCTATGGTTAGGGGGATGAGACCGCATAGCATAATAGGAGGTGGTATTTTTATTACTTTGATTGCTGAATATCTCGGTGTGGATATAAGTCGGGGGAATTATTAGTAGAAGAACCAGAACCCTGCGATACTATAGGTTTAAATGTATATCATGGTGCGAAAGTTTTGAAGAGACGAAATAACGCCGCAGTACAATACCATGGTAGACATCCACAGGTTGAGAGAAACCAACAGCAAGGTAATGTAGGAGGGGGAAATGAAATGCAAGAAATGCAAAGGTTTATAGCTTCACATGAGTACGAAAATGCTAGACAGAGAGCATTTGAAGATTGGCAATTTCATCAAAACCAAATCATAGCTCATTGCCAACATATAGGTAGAAACTATATTCCTACTCCGAAACCCATATTCCCTCCCTGGTCTACAGAGATGCAACCACCGTATCCTACGTATAACCCTGCCGAAGCATTCTATAGCACCTATGGTTATGCTTGGAACCCCTATTGGTACCAGTATCATCCCTAGTTTACTTAGTTTTATTTATTTTGTAATTTGTAATGTTGATACGTTTAATACTTATGTTAATATTGTAATAGTTTTTATAATTTTCTAACTTTTATTCTTAGATTTTAATAATTTTTGAATGTGGGGTAATATACCAAACTTCAAAAATATGTATATATGTTTGCAGTTTATCTTATGTACACAACAGGGTAAAACAACGCATTTTCAAAGACTGGCATTAAGTTCAGCAAAAGCAACTAATTTTGACGACAAGATGCAAAATATATGTGAAATAACAACAAGACGGAATGAACAAATGATGTGCACCATTTATCATTCAGCAAACAAACGCCAATATATTTGGAAACTTTGGTAAAAATTTAATCATTTTCACACAAATCACCCTCAATAATTTAAATTGTTACTGATTTCTTGCAAATGAGGGCATTGCAAGATCTTAAGTGTGGGAAGGGGTTAAATTCTTTCGGATTTTAAAATTTTTATCTTAAACACTTGGTTACCATTAAAAATACTAGTAAAGCAGTAGTTGTATTAGAATCTAGTGCTCTCTGATAATAAAGAACGGCCCTAGTCTTATATACTGACTACCCAATTCTAGTAAAATTTTTCAAAATTTTCAATTAAATGAACTCAAAATCATGTTTATACATATTTATGAACGATAAAACTAGGTTTTAATACCGAAATTATTGTAACCTCGGAAAGGACATAAATTGAGAAACAAACTAAAATGTTAAAATTCATTTAAAATGGAATAGAGGACGATAAAAAGGAAAATAAAAGCCAAGTGTGGGAAAATTTACCAAGTTATCTTAAACATATGTCACATATATCTGTAACAAATAACTGAAAATACTTTTGCTTTGGACTAAACTAAACTGTTTTACCTGATTTACTGTAAGAAAGATGGATCTACACGATGAATCAATTCCATCTTTAAAAGGAAGTAAAGTCTTCCTAAAAAGAAACGCGCTTCTTGATTTAGGTCATGAAGTTGTCGTCCAGACCAGCTGTAGGTTGACGAAAAATCTAGAAAAGTCATCACTAAAATTAGCAGGAAATCCACGGACCTCGTCATTAAACAGGGTCGCCAAGTGGTCAGATTTATCCTAACCATGAGAAGGATTTATCTCGTAAAATGGAGGGGCACCATGCAAATTAGCTGGATAAGACTAATGAATCAGATCACCAGAAAGGATAATCTCCTTAAAAGATCAAAAATCAGCTTTTAAACCTGATATTACTCAATCCTTGAGATTGACCTTAAAGATTGAGAATTACAAACTCATGGAATTCAATGATATCTAAACTCGAGCTTGAACGAGAAAATATTTTGATCAAAATTACAAACCGATTTGTTTTCTGAAAACCCTATTTTCAATGCGTTCATTACCATTGAACGTAAAATCCTAGGAATTCACCTGGAATTCATTAGGTCACCTGAACTAAATCGGGTGTCAACCGTAAGAACGGTGGTTGCATAGCATGGTCAAAGATAGGACCTTGTGCCAGACCGAAAAATTATAAGGGTGAGCTTTACTATTGCTCCTACCAAGGATAGTAATTGCGTCCGACACGTTATAGACCATAATCAAATGCATGTCATTAGACATTGCCTTAACAGTTGCTTGTTCAATGCTTTCCTTTACAACCGGACGGTAGTTTACCGAAAGGTAATATACGGGACAAGTAAACTGGACGTGTTGCTTTCCAAATACAAGGTTAGCAAGTGGGTGACACAAAACCATAAGTTTTGAGCTAAAATTTTCAAATCTGAAACCCACTAAACCCACAAAAATATTTTGCAAACACCGGTGAAGGGTTATTCCGGAAAACTTATCTAGGGTAAAAACTAGATTTAATTTTCAAAAGATCAAATGTTTTCATAAAGATCCAATTTCCTTAATGGATCTAAATTTTTATAGTCATGTGGGACTGTAAACCATATCGTTACTACCATTGTTTATACCGCCGTATAGAAATCACTGATGTACAAAGTGTGAAGAATAAAGAAGTGATTCTAGTATTTCAAGACGATATTGCTTGAGGACAAGCAACGCTCAAGTGTGGGAATATTTGATAATGCTAAAAACGAACATATATTTCATAGCATTATTCCTCAAGAAAGACAAGCTTTTAGTTGCAATTGTTCTATTTACAAGTGATATTCGTTTAAATAATAAAAGGTGAAGACAAAAGACAGATTCGACGAATTGAAGACGCAAACGACCAAAAAGCTCAAAAGTACAAAATACAATCAAAGAGGTTCCAATTATTGATAAGAAACGTCTCGAAATTACAAGAGTACAAGATTCAAAATGCAAAGTACAAGATATTAAATTGTACGCAAGGACGTTCGAAAATCCGGAACCGGGACATGAGTCAACTCTCAACGCTCGATGCAACGGACTAAAAATTACAAGTCAACTATGCACATAAATATAATATAATATTTAAATAATTCTTATAATTATTTATATATTATATAAATAAATAAAAACCGTCGGCAAACAAAGAGCCAAAAGCTGGTGAGCTGTATTTACCAACTCCGCGACTCGCGGAGTTTGAAGGCAAAATGGGCCGCGAGTCGCGGAGCCCCAATTTCTGAAACTCCCTATAAAAGCAACCGAATTCTGATCGCAAAATCATCCTTTTTCTTCTTCTCTCATAATACGTAAATATTTATATTTATATTTTAATTTTAATTTTAATTTTAATTATAATTCTAATAATAAGGGTATGTTAGCGAATATTGTAAGGGTGTAAGTCGAAATTCTGTCCGTGTAACGCTACGCTATTTTTAATCATTGTAAGTTATGTTCAACCTTTTTATATTAATGTCTCGTAGCTAAGTTATTATTATGCTTATTTAATCCGAAGTAATCATGATGTTAGGCTAATTATTAAAATTGGGTAATTGGGCTTTGTACCATAATTAGGGTTTGGACAAAAGAACGACAATTGTGGAAATTAGACTATGGGCTATTAATGGGCTTTATATTTGTTTAACTAAATGATAGTTTGTTAATGTTAATATAAAGATTTACAATTGGGCGTCCCTATAAATTACCATATACACTCGATCGGACACGATGGGCGGGGTATTTATATGTACGAATAATCGTTCATTTAACCGGACACGGGAATGGATTAATAGCCACTAGAATAATTAAAACAGGGGTGAAATTATGTACAAGGACACTTGGTATAATTGATAACAAAATATTAAAACCTTGGGTTACACTCAGTCGACATCCTGGTGTAATTATTAAACAAAGTATTAAAATCTTGTTACAGTTTAAGTCCCCAATTAGTTGGAATATTTAACTTCGGGTATAAGAATAATTTGACGAGGATACTCGCACTTTATATTTATGACTGATGGACTGTTATGGACAAAAACCAGACGGATATATTAAATAATCCAGGACAAAGGACAATTAACCCATGGGCATAAAACTAAAATCAACACGTCAACCATCATGATTACGGAAGTTTAAATAAGCATAATTCTTTTATTTCATATTTAATTTCCTTTATTTTATATTTAATTGCACTTCTAATTATCGCATTTTTATTGTTATTGTATTTAATTGTACTTTTAATTATCGTACTTTTTAATTATCGCAAGTTTATTTTATCGCATTTTTTATTAATCGCAATTTCATTATCGTTATTTACTTTACACTTTAAATTAAGTTTTGTATTTATTTATTATTTTACATTTGGTTTTAACTGCGACTAAAGTTTTAAAATCGACAAACCGGTCATTAAACGGTAAAAACCCCCCCTTTATAATAATAATATTACTTATATATATGTTTGTATTTTTATAAAAGTAAACTAATATAGCTTTAAGCTTTGCTTAAAAAGATTCCCTGTGGAACGAACCGGACTTACTAAAAACTACACTACTGTACGATTAGGTACACTGCCTATAAGTGTTGTAGCAAGGTTTAAGTATATCCATTCTCTAAATAAATAAATATCTTGTGTAAAATTGTATCGTATTTAATAGTATTTCTTGTAAAATTTAATAGCTATTTTATATACTACTCTGCTTTAACATCAGTTCACTTTGTTAATCGAAACGTTTATGTTTTCTCATCCCAAATGTAAGTTTAAAAGAGTAAAAGTGGGACTATGATCTCACCTTGAGTGCACAAGTAAATAAAGTACTTCACAAAGTAACGTGTGCAAGAACGAGTGCTAGTCTTGACCTAAACAAATAGGTTATATCAATAACGGTAAACACGGTTGGTCAAAGTTGTTCAATTAGTCTTATGGCTCATTACGATTCGATTATATAGCATGTGAATCAAGTTGTCAAGTTTCATGCAAGAATCAAGTATGCAAGAAGATTAGAACGGTTTAGACAAGTATTGGTCAAAAGTCAACTTTGGTCAAGTCAAAGTCAACGAAAAAGTCAACACGTTCAGGTCGGGTCTTGAACTATTTTTCTGAGGTTTTTAATCATATATAAGCATGTTGGCCAAGTTTCATGTTGATCGGGGGTGCGTCGTATAGTTAGAATTTAACGAAGATGTGCGTTTTTGGACAGCCGAGGCCCGAAGAGGCGCTCCAGGACCTTGAACGGCGCTCAGTATGGCTGTTCAGCAAGTCTGGCAGTTTTTGAACACTCAAGCACGAATCCAACTTCAAACAACCATAACTTATGAACCGTAAACATTCAAAACACGTATCTTATATCGTTAAAAAGGTAATTTGATGAGGAATACAACTAAACACATTTCATCAATCAAATCCATTATTAACAACAATGAAAACCTCAATAAATGATCATTATTTAACGTTTCAAGCTCAAAAATGCAAACGGTGATTCGGGAATCCAATTTACGCATACGATACGCCGTTTCAAAGATAATTAAACATACATTGCAATTAAACACTTACTAACAACATGTCATAGCATTCAATGTATCAAAAGTTCATTTCAAAGTTCATCAAACCCTAACCAAAATCAAGAATTCAATCATTTTGTAAATGGAGCTTTTCTAAATCAACCTACACATCAAAATGAAGCTAATGATGCTAGTAACACATTTAACACATGAACTTTAACATTTAAACAACATTTAATCACTCAAAACTCAAGATTAAGCACACACATTTTTCATATTCAAGCTAGTTACTCAAAACAACAAATCGAGCAAACCAAACACATATTCATGTTAGACTTAAGCCATAGACACTAATTAACACTTTTATAAGTCAAAAACATCAAGAACAAGAAATCTAGTGTTTTTAGAAAGTTACCCAAATGAGATGAAATTTGTATCAAAACGTAGAGGATGAAGAGAGGATCACGAATATGTAGTCGGATTTGTTGTGAGCTTCCTAGATCTGAATTAGATGATGATTGAGTGATTTGGTGAGTTGAGAGAAAAAATGGAAGTAGGAGGAAGAGAGAAAAGATGAATGAATGAATGAATGAATGAATGATTGAGTGGTGATGAAGTGGTTGACTAGTCAACCACTAGTCACCTCTTTAGTCAAGTGGCAAAACTAGTCCCTCGAATTCGGATGCGAATGCGTGAATTAACCAAATGAATTATTTTGAAATACACGAGAGTAAACGAGAGATGTTATAATCCAATAACGAAAATATTAAGAACGTTAGCTAACGGAGGATACGAATCTAGAAACGAAAGATAATATATAAAAAAAACGGGCATTAAAATAATTTAACGGAAAAATGCGGGATGTTACATTACCCACACCTTAAAAGAAATTTGGTCCCGAAATTTAGTTGGAAGTAGTAGTCGATGTCTCTTCCTCGAGACCTTGTGTTGTAAATTCTACGAATGAGTGAAGGTACTCCCTTGGGCATTACAATGAACTTGACAATCGGGATCTTTACGTTGTTTTAGAGTTTGGCTTCACGATTCGCAATTTCAACTGGTCCTCATATGAAGTGGAGTTTTTCATCAATAGTAAGCTCATCTAAGAGAATAACAAGTTCCTGTTTCGCAGGACACTTCTCTAAGTTTGGTATCTAGAAGGTAGGATAAACGGAAACTTAATTGAGTCGGAAGATCTAAACGGTATGTAGCGGGTCCAATACGCCCCAAGATTTCAAAAGGATCAATATCGCGGATATAACTTTCCTAGTTCCCGAAACGAATTACACCTTTCCAAGGTGTGACTTTTCAATACTACGTGGTCACTCACATGGAGTTCGAGAGGTTTACGTCTAACATCGGCATAGCCCTTTTGGCGACTACGGGCCGTCTTGAGCCCTTCTCGGACTTGAACGATCTTAACGGTTATTTCTTGCATGAGTTCAGATCCGGTGATTTTTTTGTCACCTACTTCTGTCCAACGAATAGGAGAGCAACATTTGCGGTCATATAAGGTTTCAAAAAGTGCGGTGTTAATACACTAGTGGTAACTACTGTTGTAAGAGGAATCGGCTAAAAGAGACAATACATGTTTGTAACGTGTCTTTACAAGATTCGAATCGTACGTTTACTTGGTCCATCGGTTTGTGGATGATACGCGGTACTCATGTTTAAATGTGTTCCTAAGGCTTCTTGTAAAACTAGAAGTGAAACGAGTATTTTGGTCCGAGATAATTGACAATGGTACACCGTGTTGGAATAGAATTCTTTAAGATATGTTTGAGCAGTTAGTTAGGGCTCGAATACGTTTGTTGGAACAAGTTTCTTATCGGCTACTGAAAACGTTCGTCAGGGCTACTCACCCTCGTGGTGAATAATAGTAATACGTGAAGAGTCTCTCTCTCCATTGAGAATTTAGATAAAAGGTTTCCTTATAAGGAAGTACGAGCAAAAAAGATAGGAGTGAAATGAGGATTTAGAATAGGATGAGTTTTCACCTCGATGTAGCCATATCGCGCATCTTGTGGCCAAACGTTGAGACTTGCTGGAAACGAGATAGTACAAGTAGTTGTATAGTCCGGAGTTGAGTAGTAATTGGCCATATATCAGAAGCATAAGGACGATAAGTCAAAGAAGAAAGAGGTATCCTTGGGTTGTGTATTATCTTGGGTCCCAGTAATATCAGACGGTAATAGTGAAATAACATAGTTATGTAACGTGGTACGTGGTGATGAGAAAAATTGATCAGATTCATAATTAAGTATTCAAATTCTTCGTGCAAAGTAATGAATTTCAGTTTCCTTGAATTTCGAGTCGAGAGAGTATGCCTTTCAGGCGTTCACGTAGAAATATTTCCATATTTGAGTTCCATCTTGTGCTACACGAATTTAGCTAGTCAGGTTGGTGTGGATAATCACGTTCGAGGTTCGGATACGAAGAGATTTAAGGACGAACGATACGGGGAAAGTCGGAAATGAATCTTCGGTAATAACCAGCGAGATCCAAGATTTTATGAATACAAGTCGGAGTAGTGAGGGTTTCCCGATTTCGGGTGACTTTGATTTTCGCGAGATCTACTTTAATACCTTGACCACTAACAACATGGTTTAGAATTTGGACTTCCTCTAACCAAAGTTCTCACTTAGAGAATTCGGCATAGAGTTGCTCTTTTCTCAAGAGTTCGAGCGTAGGACGGAGACGTTGTTCGTTTTCTTCTTCGCTTGAATTGAATAGGTTAAGTCATCACCTTTGAATAAAATAACGGATTTATCTAGAATAGTTTACATACGCGATTCACGAGATCTATGAATACGGGCGGAGCCTTAGTTAAACAGAACAGTCACTAAAAGAAATTCATAACTATCGTAACGAGTTCGGAAAACAGTTTTGGAGATACCTCCTCCCTTAACCCTCAATTGTTGATAACCGGAATGGAGGTCGATTTTGGAATACACACGGAATCCTTATAATTGATCAAGAGGTCGTTGACATGGGGAAGAGGATATCGGTTCTTAACCGGAAATTATTTAGTTCACGATAATCGATACATATTTGTGGGGAAACATTTTCTTTTTAACGGATAGGTTCTGAGCTCCCTAGTTCTATAGGTATTAAGTCAATTTCAAATTCTTTACCCAACAAGTTTAACGTACACCCTCCGATAAGATTTGTCGCACAAAATAGTTTTCCTTTGATCACTTAAATGGCCTAAGTAGAATTTAGGGGAAAATGGTGGAGTGAAACGAGTACGAGTCAAAGCCTTGGTTATAAAACATTTATCGGCACCTGAATTGATTTAAACAAGAAACATAAGAGTTGTTGAGAAGAAACGTACCCGTGACTAGTTCATTGTCATCTCGGGCATCCTAAGTGTTAAGGTTGAAAGCTCATTCGCGTACATTGGGGTTTGCTTTCTTCTTTGGACATGCATTCTTAAAATGACCCAGTTGGCCACATTCGAAACAAGCACCCCTTCTGCGTGCGCTGGGCACCTTTTTAGCGTCGGGGGCGGCACTTTTACAAACATGGGCCACATGGCCACTTCTTTGACACTTGATGCAAAATGGCTTGCCACATTCACCATAATGATGTTTGTGGCACTTGTTACAAAAAGGTAGGCTTCCGGCATACCCTTTCTTACCACCGAGTGTGAAAGGCTTCTTGGCGAAGTTGTTGTTGTTGTGGTTGCTTTATTGGGAGGCTTCCCATTTTCTTTTGTTGCCACCCGATTGATTCTCGACCGTTGGTGCCGGCGCTTCAATTTCATCACCCGTTTCCATAGATTGGCGGGCCATCGTTAAAGCCTTTTGTAGGTTAGCGGATTTGGATGACATTACCCCGTGCTGAATGCTCTTAGGGAGGCCATCCATGTAAAGTTCAACTATTAGGGACTCAGGAGTCATGAGGTTTGGACACATTGAGGCTAGTTCGGCAAACCATTGATTATATTTTCGAGGTTATTCTGGACCGTTTTTAAATTTCTTAGCCCCTGTTCGAGCCTTCGAGTCTCTTCGTGCGGAAAGTATTCGGTGATCATTCTTTCTCTTAATTCAATCCAAGAGAGTGTGTGGGCTTCATCGGTACCCATCGATTGTACATACGTGTTCCACCATGAGAGAGCAATACCGGTGAAAGTGAGGGTGGAAAACTTGACCTTATCTTGGTCCCAATAACCGCTTATGCTAAAAACGGCTTCCGTTTGTTCGAACCATCGAATGAGAGCAACCAGTCCCCCGGTTCCATCGAAAGTGGGAGGTTAGTACTCCATGAAGTTTTTGTAGGAGCAACCCTCGTTTGAATCACTGGCTCCATGATTGTTGTTGTTGGAGAAGTGACCGGCCATGGCCGCATATATGGCGGTGGTTATCATTCGTTGAAGAGCTCGTTCGAGAGTTTCAGGAGGAGAATTGTGTTGACCTTGGTGAGCCATTGTTCCTTGAAAATACAAGAATATCGTTGATTAGTATTCTCAATAATACTAACCGTGATATGGAAAAAGGTTAGAGAGAAAATTTTCCTTGACTCGCCTTAAATTCTTTATGTCATAAAGTCGGAACGTTCATATGAGTCACTGTAATATAATCCCGGAAATTATATTACCCTAATTCATATGTGCATTCGACATTATTTCACTAAGTCAAGGTGGCGTGTCAATCAAATTTAAACAACGTGGGATTAAGATGGAATAAGAGTTAGATATGAATAGAAGAGTTCGAGTATAAATGCACAAGTAGTCAAGTAATTCCTACTTCAAGTCTATATGCCGGTTGTAGTCTAGACTTACTAATGTACCCTATGACTCGGGGTTGACACCAATGGACTCTAAATCCCTACAACCAACGCTCTGATACCATCTTTAGCGACCCGAAAAAATCGTCATTGACGGCGCCGTCTACTTAGGTCCCGTTACGTGGTCATATGTCTTTAAAACAACGTTTGACCAAAAATATGTCGCATTCATTTCAAATGTAAGGATGTTTCAAAGTTTACAAAAATAGTTCAACCACTAGTTACGTTACATTGTTATAAGTACAAATGAAACCAATGCGACACAGTTTTAAATAAAGTCAAAAGACGCTCCATGTATGCATATATACTCGACATTCAATGCAAGTATCAAAATAATGAGCGGAAGCATGTATCACAAAACATTCAAGGACCTGAGAAAAACATAGAAATCCGTCAACGAAAACGTTGATGTAATCATAGGTTTAATAAATAAGTGAATAAGTAAGTAAGTCGAACCACAAAATTTGCAACGTTGAAATATTAGTAATACATTCTAAAAGTTGATATCACGAGCACCCAATTATCAAGGCTTAACTTCTCTTTTACCCCATACACAATAGTGTTAGAACATACACTGTTTCTCGAAAATATATTTCATCCGCATAACGGTAGCGAACCGTTTGAATGAGGGTTTGTCAAAACCATATGGCCATACAACATAAGTTCTCGCTTACACCCGGCAAGTGTAACTAATGGTAATCTAATTGAGGATTTTGTTCTAACTCGTGCGTAGAATGTTTGTTTTCGTACTTGTGTTCACTTTGTTAATCGAAACGTTTGTGTTTTCTCATCCCAAATGTAAGTTTAAAAGAGTAAAAGTGGGACTATGATCTCACCTTTAGTGCACGAGTAAATAAAGTACTTCACAAAGTAACGTGTGCAAGAACGAGTGCTAGTCTTGACCTAAACAAGTAGGTTGTATCAATAACGGTAAACACGGTTGGTCAAAGTTGTTCAATTAGTCCTATGGCTCATTACGACTCGATTATATAGCATGTGAATCAAGTTGTCAAGTTTCATGCAAGAATCAAGTATACAAGAAGATTAGAACGGTTTAGACAAGTATTGGTTAAGTTTGGTCAAAAGTCAACTTTGGTCAAGTCAAAATCAACGAAAAAGTCAACACGTTCGGGTCGGGTCTCGAACTATTTTTCTGAGGTTTTTAATCATATATAAGCATGTTGGCCAAGTTTCATGTTGATCGGGGGTGAGTAGCATAGTTAGAATTAAACGAAGATGTGCGTTTTTGGACAGCCGGGGCCCAGAGCGGCGCTCCAGGACCTTGAGCGGCGCTCAGTATGGCTGTTCAGCAAGTCTGGCAGTTTTTGAACACTCAAGCACGAATCCAACTTCAAACAACCACAACTTATGAACCGTAAATATTCAAAACACGTATTTTATATCGTTGAAAAGGTAATTCAACGAGGAATACAACTAAACACATTTCATCAATCAAATACATAATTAACAACAATGAAAACCTCAATAAATGATCATTATTTAACGTTTCAAGCTCAAAAATGCAAACGGTGATTCGGGAATCCAATTTACGCATACGATATGCCGTTTCAAAGGTAATTAAACATACATTGCAACTAAACACTTACTAACAACATGTCATAGCATTCAATGTATCAAAAGTTCATTTCAAAGTTCATTAAACCCTAACCAAAATCAAGAATTCAATCATTTTGTAAATGCAGCTTTTCTAAATCAATCTACACATCAAAATGAAGCTAATGATGCTAGTAACATATTTAACACATGAACTTTAACATTTAAACAACATTTAATCACTCAAAACTCAAGATTAAGCACACCCATTTTTCATATTCAAGCTAGTTACTCAAAATAACAAATCGAGCAAACCAAACACATATTCATGTTAGACTTGAGCCACAGACACTAATTAACACTTTTATAAGTCAAAAACATCAAGAACAAGAAATCTAGTGTTTTTAGAAAGTTACCCAAATGAGATGAAATTTATATCAAAACGTAGAGGATGAAGAGAGGATCACGAATATGTAGTCGGATTTGTTGTGAGCTTCCTATATCTAAATTAGATGATGATTGAGTGATTTGGTGAGTTGAGAGCAAAAAATGGAAGTAGGAGGAAGAGAGAAAAGATGAATGAATGAATGAATGAATGAGTGGTGATGAAGTGGTTGACTAGTCAACCACTAGTTACCTCTTTAGTCAAGTGACAAAACTAGTCCCTCGAATTCGGATGCGAGTGTGTGAATTAACCAAACGAATTATTTTGAAATACACGAGAGTAAACGGGAGATGTTATAATCCAATAACGAAAATATTAAGAACGTTAACTAACGGAGGATACGAATCTAGATACCAAAGATAATATATATAAAAAATGGGCGTTAAAATAATTTAACGAAAAAATGCGGGATGTTACAGATATTCCGGATAAAAGTGGTGTCTAGAATAAACTGGTTGGACTTGGTTGTTGGATTTTTTGAACACTCGCCAATTTACTGGGACCAAAAGGATCTTGCCTCTCTACAAAAGGTGTACCTGGCCACTAGTCTTGGATATTAAATTGTATACAAATCCAATCTTAATTACTAAATTATCTGAATAAGCTCCGTTTCAAATTTAACCGCTCAAGGACGACCCTAGGTCATATTTTCCATTGCTAACCCATAGGAAGGAATAATAGATTTAGGCCCAGCAAAATATAAATTTAAAACTCTGTTGATAAGTTCGTATCGACACCATGCGACCTAACGACACCGCATAAATGAACCGTTCGATTCGAGCATATCAACTTATATCAGTCTTTAAACTTACATATATGAAATCAGTATCGTCTTTTGAAAATCTAATAGTCATTTTATTGTTAAGAAAAACTGTAATATTAAGTGGGCCACCGTCTTATTAGGATAGCCTTATTGAAGGCCGTTTGTACTCTTTAAGGGTGCGGTGCCGGGACAGGTAGGTAACCCTACAGTCAGAATCACCCTTGGCTTAAAGATTTCTAGTGACATCCTGAATTGGAATCGGACCAGTTCAGGAGGGCTTTAGGTTTACAATAAAACCTATTAGACAACATTTTACCATCTCTATCATTAATATATTCGATTAATTATCCTTTAAAAGATTAATAATCATGCAACATCATCCCATTAATAAACAACAAAACTTGTACATATTTTTGATATATTGTTTGGGCGTGGATTGTGTGTTGTTACCCTATAATTATATGATATAATATAAAAATCTACCTAACTTATTTTATCCATGGGTTGCGATTAAGTTAGAAGAAAATATTAAATTATTGTTTCCAGTTTAGATGGTCGTTGAACGACCTCAGGTCATATTTACCACTTACTTAAATTCACGTTAGGTAGTATAATATGTCTTGAGACCCAGCAAAATATAAATTTAGAACCTAGTACAATCCGGATGCGCGAGCGAATCTCACCTCCGCCGTTACTCACAACGACAGGCGTCGAGAATAAAAAAGTGACTGTACGCCGTGCATAAGACCCATTCGCCTTCTAACAACAGACTTTCACATTTTGTTGTCGTCTTTCGATCTTTAAGAATTCAATGAAAAAACTTTGAATTCTCATCGCCTTCTACATTCCATTTAATTCGATATTTTTGCATCACGTCTTTATTTTCAATCTTAGATAAAGCGTCAAGTCCAACTTCAATTAATACGATCCGCCTTTTCGTCCTCTGATGCAAACTCATCATCGATCACTTGATCCAGAAAATACAATTGTTCTAAACATCAATTTTCCGTGTTCTCTTTAGCTCCTTTTGTTCTTTTATCCATACCTTCAATATATTTTTAGTAAGCATCAACTTGATGTTAAATGGCGTATGTATGTTAGTTGGTGACCGATTATCGAAAACAGATTTAATAACATCATCCAACCCAATAAAAGACAACCAAGAATGGAAGAATTTAAGAGGGATAGGTCCAAAATCAAGTTTAACATCATGGAGTAAAATAGGAACATGATCTTAAAAGCCCCGATTCAACGTCGTGTGACTGAGATCATGGTGATTATCGAGTACTTGCTGGTTAACCAAAAATCTATCGATGTGGCTCATTTTGGTACCTCTTATTCATCCAAGTAAACCTTTTGCCACCTAAAGATATATCAAAAGGATTGCATTTTCAATGAAATCATTAAATGTATCAGCTTCACCCTGATTAAAAAGAGTTCCAAATCGATCACAATCAAACCAAACCTCATTAAGATCTCCGAATAGAATGTAAACACCCTCATGATCCTCCATAAAAACATATAATTTATGCCATAAAAAAGCCGTAGCTTTAGTTCCTTGAGGACCATATATATTTACCATATAGCAAATATCATTAGAATATATTTAACCATTTTCCCCTTACAATAATGTAATGACCATCACACCATATACGATCTTTCGTAAATAAATGAGGATCCCATATAGATAATAAACCACCAGACCTACCTCTCGAAAGACTACAAGCGAAATCAAAAGAGATATTACCCCATAAAGACTTCACTTTAAAAAGTTCCATCCTGGTCATTTTCGTTTCTTGAACGGCTAGGAAATGAAATGAACATTATTAGCGAAGCATAATTTTTGATCCAGTTTCTTTGACAAAAATTTCTTTTACACCAAGTATTACTCCTTGGCGTAACGATAGACCATTAGGATTTTGATAAATGTAAAAGTAATCTTAAGATAAGGGTAATTAGTCGATATCTAGTAGTGACAATTTGTGTTCGAATTTCTTCAATAAATTAGCTTCAGCTACTTTTTTCTTTTCTTTTTTAATATATTAGAAAAATTGAAACTTTCAACTTCTATGAAAAATTTCGGATTTATGTTTTGAGAATTTTAGATATGGTAGAAGATTATATATAGAAAAAAATTAAATTGATGAATATACCCTTACGTGCAATGCATGTGATGACGTGAATTGTTGCGTAAAATGTGCAAACCATGAGGTTTGTCAATGTAAAAAAAAAAAAAAAAGTTTAGAAAATGAATGCGTAATCTGTGCAAATTACATGAACAAATTACATGAACTATCCGTGCAGTTACGACTTATAGTTATTGTAACTTTATAATTGTTATTGATATTAATATTAATATTATATTATTTGATATTATTATATTGTTTAGTATTTAGTTAGTATTAAATAATAACCATAATCATTAACTAGTTAACCATGACCATTATTAATAGAATATGGAAAAAGTAGTCGGCTATGTAGCAGGTTATTTTAAAAGCGTTATCTGAAAATTAATTTAATAAGCTATGGCCGCGTTGTTGCCCAAACTAGAAATTTCTATCGATTATTTATTTCAAATTAGTCTTTGTTTTTTTTTTTTTTTTTTTTTTTGTTGAATTATAATAACCATTATAATTTTAATTTATATATTTGTTTATTTGAAAAGTAACACATCTTAAAACAAGTGGTACGAGGGTTGAAGATTGTAACTGAAACTTTAGAATTTTGTTCAAAAACTTCAAGCGATAGCTTCTAACTAGTTCGCTGGATAAGATGGCTGCGCTCTAGCTCACTCAAATTTTTCCTAAACACAACCATTACAACTACAGAGTATTTAAGTACTGAATATATGAATATATAGAATTGTCTCATCTCAGAACTTAAACCCTCGACTTCTTAATTACAAAGTTTTGAAGCTTTTAAAGAAGGCTATACTTCAAATGGTTATGGTTATATATTATTCTAAAAAAAAAAACTCAACTTTTCATTTTTTTTACTTATAATTAAAATGTCAATTTCGTGTCATGTAAACTATTTTATGTCGCCGTTTTGTCAATAAATCGTGACAAACATACAAAACCAAATACTCATTTTATGAAAATTTTGTATTAAATCATGTAGTTTAAAAAGGTAGCAACCAATGAACATGTCTCTATCACATGGATCTCACATTCATCACCACAACTCCCCACATGCTACCCATTGTGTTCTTGTTTTGTGCTTAACTTGCCCAATATTTACTTTTTACTTAAGCTCGACTTATTGGATGTTGCCACACGGCACCGTTTTGTTGTCTCAAAATGGTGCATCGCCATTATTAGCTAACATTATATCCAGTGGTGGTTAGGTTATATGATTGAATGTCATCTCCCACAATGTTATACTTTAAAAATGAATGCATGTGCAAGTTGTCTTTACCTTCAATATAAAATTTTGTGTACCTACATATAAATTTATTTTGTAAAAGGGCAATCAAACATTCAAACACAATCCGATTAGGAATATATACGTGTTATTCACCACTAAATTTGAAATCAAAACCTTATAATTAACGCGAACATCTCAATACCACTAAATCAATGACCATTTGATTACATATAGATCTTGTCAATGTTTTTAAAAGAATATCAATTGGCAACTGACTTATAAGAGCTTATAAGAGTTTAAACATATTAAAATTCTATTAGAGTTTATGAGAGCTTTGATTTTGTAATTTTAATAAGTTTAAAGTCAAATTAAACTTTGTTTGACGGTAGATAAAAGCAAAACATATGAAAATTTAACGTTTAAATAATAAGTTTTCGCAACCAACTTACTAAAAAAGTGGAGCTTATGAAATAAAACAATAGCCCTTCATTACTTCTACTTAGACTTTTAATAAGAATTGGCATTTAGATATCCTATTCGTTTCTATTAGAAAAAATTCTTTTGAAAATAAAAAGTCGAAATGAAAAGAAAAGAAAATGGTGATATAACGTTAATGTAACAATGTATTAACTTAAAGAATGACATCGTGATTAGAAATGCTCTTATAACGTGTAATGAAATAAATAAAGTAGTAAAGTGAAGACTCGACCCCTTCCACCCCTAAAAGCCACAATTTTAATAATAATACAATTTTCATAATAACTTAACAATATATATATATATATATATATATATATATATATATATATATATATATATATATATATATATATATATATATATATATATATATATATATATACACACACACATATATATATATATATATATATATATATATATATATATATATATATATATATATATACATATATATATTGAACGGCAAGCTTGTATCAACGTATCATTTATTTCAACGACACTCATCATTTGCACACACACGCGCGTTCGGGAGGAAACCCGAATCGCATTACAGGAACCCGATCCTTTAACCATCCCGAGGGGCAAGCGGACCGAGTTTGAATCCTGAATGGATCCGGGAGAAAACCCCCTGAGGTCAATCTGAATATCCATATTTCAGGCAGATTAATTAATAGGATGGGCAGAGCGAGGCTCGAACCCATGACCTAATCCCCAGCCCCAATATATGTATATATATATATATATATATATATATATATATATATATATATATATATATATATATATATATACATATTGAACGGATCCATGGATGAGCAACTTTACGGGTACAAACGGAACAAGCAAAATCATTTTTTTAGATTCATAAAAACTGAAACATTCAATACTCAAACATTTAATACTCTCGACAATGTGTTGTTCGATTTGGAACTGAAATTTGACAACTTTCAGTTTCAATTGCCCTCGAATTAACATCACGACACGACATATTAAATTACAAGTTAATAAATGATCAAGATAGATGAGCAAAGTATGTGAGAATATAGAGATCAGATGTGGTCTATTTATAATGTGTCAAGAACTAGAGTTACAAAAATTAGGGTTTATACAAACCGGCCTCAAGAAAGAAGGTGTTTATTGTGTCAGAAACTTAATTAAACCGGCGTTGTCAAGACCGGTTTAATACAATGTTAGATGTTCAGCTTTAACTCAGTACAAGTAGCATACATGTAGGATAAACCGATGCTGCGGACACCGGTTTGAAGTGACATGGTACAAACCGGTCAACACTGGTTATATCTGTTCTCTTTTACAATAAAGTTGATACCTTTTAATAGCATTCAATCAAAAAATTCTACAATGTACCTTTAGATTGATATAAAACTTGATGGTTCTTAAATTATTATTAGTAGTACTACTGAGTATAAAGATAGTTTGTCTAGAATGTAAAAGAAATTGGCACATGCATGTTGCCTACAAATTCAAACTCACAAATCTATAAAAAGATCCATTGATGCCATTGTTATTATTAAACATATTATTGTAATCTGCAAACTGGACACATGGAAACCGGACAAAAGGCTGTCATGCCCAATAAGGCTATTACCTACGGTGGTCCATAATCATGTTGCTCCTTTCTCGCATTTTTAACTTATAAATCAAGTAATCTATATCTACATATTATAAGATATATAAGAAATTGGATAAATTAATCTTTGTACATGACAAACAATATCCTTTTATTTTACACGATAAATGATAATGCACGATACAATAATAAAAATTATGAAAATACTCAACAATTGTCTAAGTGCACTAGCTCTAGTGTGAATATCTCTGCGGAGAAGACACTTCAATCAGCGTAGCATTTTTATTATTAGCAAGTGTTTACTACTACACAAAACAATGATGATTACATATTTGCATAGACTCAACTATACAGACCAAATTAAACAAAAGATCGACACAAACCCTATATTGTTTATATATGAACATTAAGTATACAAGAATTTGATTTGGAGAGAGAGATGAGAGAGAGAGAGAGTAGAGAGAGAAACGAGAGAAAAAGTGTGGAGAGAGAAGGCTGGCACCGGTAGACAACGGAAGGGGTACAATGGCGACTACGAGCATCGTAACTACAGGAGTTCAAACGGCAATCAACTTTCATCATTCATGTTCTTCAATTTCCCGATCGACTGGAATGTGGTAGATTTCTGGAGGTTATTCAAACCTTACGGGTCTGTAAGGGACGTGTACATCGCGACAAAAAGATTACAAAACGGACAACGCTTTGCTTTTGTTCGCTTTACTGATGTTAAGGATGACAACTAACTCTTAAAAGATCTAGAATCAGTCAAAATCAAGGGTGAGTTCATAAGGATCTTCAAGACGACCTCTCGTAACCCTAAGTCAGACCCTCGACCCAGGCCTGCTCCGGAGATCCGAAAGGGTGTTCCGGTGAACGAGTGTTTCCATGATGGACGAAGTTTTAATGACGTGGTTAACGGTAGGAAGGAGGGACCTGCTCACAATGGGTTTAGGGGTGATGTGGAATCTGAAAAGACGTATCTGAGGGACAAGCTGAAGAAGAAAAGGTCGATCAATGGTGATGACTTAAGAAACGTTATCAATAGGAAGAAACCTATTGTCGATCCAGGGCCTATTAAAGAGAAGATTGTCAAGATTAATGATGAAGATTGCAACAAGGAGATCCTCAACTCTGCTATTTTATGTGAGGCTAAAACAATTAAAATCCTCAAAAATCTACAAAACATCACGAAAGAAGAAGGGTTTGATAATCTTGAGTTCAAGTTATTGGGTAATCTTAGCCTAATTATCATCTTCAGTTCAATGGAAGAAGTCGAATTGATCATAAAGGAAGTCTCACATCCACTGAGGGAATGGGTCCATAAGATTCAAAATTGGATGAAGATGCTTGGCCCGAAGGGCGTATGGCTTGGTTAAGGATTAAAGGTGTGCCGGTGCACTGTTGGAAGGACACCACGTTTATGGCACTTGCCGAATGGTGGGGAGTAGTTTACGAGATGGAAAACTGCAATCTCATTGGTAATCAAAAGTTACAATGGGGAAGAGTTTATGTAAAGCTTTTCAAGCCGGATAACGTCAAGGACTCGATGGTTTTAATTCATAAATCACGAGAATATTTTGTTAGCATTGTTGAAGAGAAAAGGAAATGGACTAGTATTGGTGACGACTCATGTGCTTCCATGTCTGACAAAGATTCGAAAAAAGGAACCGATAGTGAAGAAGAAGAAAATGATGAGTCTGATGATTTCATGGGTAGTGATGATGACATCTCCTATTATCCAACTGAGGAAGAAGATCGTTTTGATCTAGAGGAGTTTTTTGATTTCTGTGATGATGAAGATCTCAAATCAGGTAATTTGTCAAATTCCTTTGCGGCTAATGGTGATGCGAGGAACAATGATGATGTGTGCAATCCTCCGGTCACCGGAAAAGTTGGTAAAGATCCGGTTGGGATGGCGGAAGACGAACAGTCCGGCTGTAATGGAGTTGATAATAGTTTTGCGGATACCAATGAGGTTGTCCAAGAAACCATGATTAACCACGCGCCTGTTTCTTCTCCCAAACCTAGGGTTTCGGCGTGTATGAGTTCCAAGGTAATTAATGAGTTTGTGAATGGGTCCCACAAGGATGTTAGGGTTAACGTGTGTGAAAAAATCAACATTGAAAAATCAACCGGCGATATGGGGTGTGGTGAGGAGAATATAGAATATGATGATGGATTTATTCCTGATGGATCCAATAATGATGGGCTTAGTAACGGGCCCATAAATAATCTGGGCTCTCATAATGAACCCGTTTGTGGGGATGAAGTAAATGGGAATTCAAGTCCATTTAATAACAGGCCTGGTAACAGCCCAAATCATGCTCACCTTGATAAGAACGACTCCTCAAAGCCTACTGATGACTTTAGATCAAATCATATTCCTTGTGAGGTCCCTACTGCTCATCCGAATCTGAGCAGATCTTCGAAATCTTCTTCTATATCATTCTGTGGCATATGCTACTAGAAAGCAATTAGCAATTGTAAAGCATCCTCCCGAATTAAACGAATGAAGGACATGGCGAGGAAGGGCATCACTCTCGATGTAACGCACAAGTGTAGGGCATGTGGTGAAATGTCCCGTTCATATTGATTATAAATGTTCCATATTAATTGATTTCGTTGCGAGGTTTTGACCTCTATATGAGACATTTTTCAAAGACTGCATTCATTTTTAAAACAACCATAACCTTTATTTTATCTATAAAGGTTTAAAAAGCATTACGTAGATTATCAAATAATGATAATCTAAAATATACCGTTTACACACGACCATTACATAATGGTTTACAATAAGAATATATTACATCAAAAATAAGTTTCTTGAATGCAGTTTTTACATAATATCATACAAGCATGGACTCCAAATCTTGTCCTTATTTTAGTATGCAACAGCGGAAGCTCTTAATAATCACCTGAGAATAAACATGCTTAAAACGTCAAGAAAAAATGTTGGTGGGTTATAGGTTTAACCTATATATTATCAAATCATAATAATAGACCACAAGATTTCATATTTCAATATACATCACATACATAGAGATAAAAATCATTTATATGGTGAACACCTGGTAACCGACATTAACAAGATGCATATAAGAATATCCCCTATCATTCCGGGAAATCCTTCGGACATGATAAAAACGAATTCGAAGTACTAAAGCATCCGGTACTTTGGATGGGGTTCGTTAGGCCCAATAGATCTATCTTTAGGATTCGCGTCAATTAGTAGATCGGTTTACTAATTCTTAGGCTACCAAGCAAAAGGGGCATATTCGGCTACGATCATTCACCCATATAATGTAGTTTCATTTACTTGTGTCTATTTCGTAAAACATTTATAAAACTGCATGTATTCTCATCCCAAAATATTAGATTTTAAAAGTGGGACTATAACTCACTTTCACAGATTTTTACTTCGTCGGGAGTAAGACTTGGCCACTGGTCGATTCACGAACCTATAACAAATATATACATATATATCAAAGTATGTTCAAAATATATTTACAACATTTTTAATACATTTTGATGTTTTAAGTTTATTAAGTCAGTTGTCCTTGTTAGTAACCTACAACTAGTTGTCCATAGTTAGATGTACCGAAATAAATTGATATATATTATCTTGAATCAATCCACGACCCAGTGTATACACGTCTCAGGCTAGATCACAACTCAAAGTATATATATTTTTGGAATCAACCTCAACCCTGTATAGCTAACTCAAACATTACTGCAGACACGGTCGAAGTCCAGACTCACTAATGCATCCTAACGACTATCAGTTAGACACACTAATGCAGACCTGGTTCGCTAAGACCACTGCTCTGATACCAACTGAAAGGACCCGTTCATATACATTATAAACGATTCACAATAGTTGATTACATCGCAAGGTATTTGACCTCTATATGATACATTTTACAAACATTGCATTCGTTTTTAAAAGACAAACTTTCTTTACAACGAAAGTTGACGGCATGCACACCATTTCATAATACATCCAACTATAATTGGCTTAATAATAATCTTGATGAACTCAATGACTCGAATGCAACGTCTTTCAAAATATGCCATGAATGACTCCAAGTAATATCCTTAAAATGAGCTAATGCACAGCGGAAGATTTCTTTAATACCTGAGAATAAACATGCTTTAAAGTGTCAACCAAAAGGTTGGTGAGTTCATAGGTTTATCATAACAATCATTTCAATATATTAATAGACCACAAGATTTCCGTTTATAAATATATGTACACTCGCAAGTGTATAAAAGTATTCTATAAGTTGTAGGCACCCGGTAACAAGCCTTAACGTTCATGTTTTACCCTCTGAAGTACACCAGATCAGGTGTGTTTAAAATAACCTCGAAGTACTAAAGCATCTCATAGTCAGGATGGGGTTTGTCAGGCCCAATAGATCTATCTTTAGGATTCGCGCCTACCGTACATAGACAAGTAGTTTAATGTTACCAAGCTAAGGGTATATTTCTGGTTTAAACCCACATAGAATTAGTTTTAGTACTTGTGCATATTTCGTAAAACATTTATAAAACAGCGCATGTATTCTCAGCCCAAAAATATATATAAAAAGGGAGTAATGAAACTCACAATACTGTATTTCGTAGTAAAAATACATATAACGTCATTTAACAAGTGCAAGGTTGGACTCGGATTCACGAACGTATCAATATTGAGATTCAATATTGCAGGAAAGTACGTAGACGCAACAGAGATGATAAACACTAGATTGACCTCACGAGCATACCCATGAACCATACCCATCACCTCCATAGCTATAACCCATAATTTCCTTAGCTTCGACTCATTCAAAAAAACTATTTTGAAATCACTCGGACAGCACTCCGTCGTAATATTTTATGTATACTAATAATATCTTGAAATAATACAAAGAAAATATATATATGTAATTCGATTGAGAGAGTTTAGAGAAATATATTTTCAAGTTTCTATGAAATAATGAAACCTATTGAATTCTATTTATAACAGATTTTTGAATTATTAAAGTGAATTATTAAAGTATAAATTATTAAAGTATGAATTATTAAAGTGAATTATTAAAGTAAATTATTAAAGTGAATTATTAAAGTATGAATTATTAAAGTGAATTATTAAAGTATGAATTATTAAAGTGAATTATTAAAGTGAATTATTAAAGTATGAATTATTAAAGTGAATTATTAAAGTATGAATTATTAAATTGAATTATTAAAGTATGAATTATTAAAGTTAAAGTAAAATAAAAGTAAAGTAAAGG
Organism: Rutidosis leptorrhynchoides; assembly: GCF_046630445.1. Lineage (NCBI taxonomy): Eukaryota > Viridiplantae > Streptophyta > Magnoliopsida > Asterales > Asteraceae > Rutidosis > Rutidosis leptorrhynchoides. The sequence continues at coordinate 678,994,464 of NC_092334.1, read as the reverse complement.
TAAAGTTAAAGTATAGTAAAAGTATAAAACTGTATACGTATAATACGCGTATAAGTATATATAATATTAATTTAAATCGTTATATATATTTAATAAAATAAAATATAAATATCGTTATCTTTATCATACTGGTTAAGTAATGAGTTGTCAAAAGTGGTTCTAGATATTTATAAAAGATATATACGTTTTAATAATAAAGTTCTTTTTAAACTGAAAACGTTTTTTGTACTTTTGAAACTAAATTAATAGAATATTATGGAAACCAATTCTCCACTAACTTTTGTCTAACTTTCGTAAATGACACTTTTTGTTTTTATTTATAAATAGCTTTACAAATTATTCTGAATATCGTTAAGAGGAAAAGATTTTCTCAAATCATAGTGGACCTCTCAACAGAGACTTGTAATCATAATTCAATGTTTCTGATAATTCAATCATTTAATATATTTTTTTAATTTCATCGAAAATCATATTGAAACAAATACGTTCGTGTAAGGTATTATACGTTTAATACTTTATTAATATTCTCAAGTTATAATATATATATATATATATATACATATACATATCTATTTATATATAACGGTTCGTGAATCGTCGGAATTTGGTCGAGGTTATAATGAATGTATGAACACAGTTTAAAATTCTTGAGATTTAACTTAACAAACTTTGCTTATCGTGTCGGAATAATATAAAGATTAAAGTTTAAATTTGGCCGGAAATTTCTGGGTCGTCACAGTACCTACCCGTTAAAGAAATTTCGTCCCCGAAATTTGATAGAGGTCGTCATGACTAACAATGAGAATGTTATTATAACGATTATAGAGTTTTATCATGTTCAAGAAGAATGGATAAAATAATTCGATTACTCGAAGCGTGTGAGTGAAGTTATCGTAAATGAATGAAATAAGATAATAGTGATTCGTCGTATCTTTTGACGTCATCACGATTGATCTCCGAAAAGAAAATCTTTGTAATCTATATTGGATTTGATTATTCGGCGATTAAGGAAATTATGATCCTCTTCGAATTAATGCGATAATCCATTTTGATTTATCTGTCGGATATTTCACTATAAATCCACCTCATTTGTTTTCTTACAACTCACACCTTCTCAACTCATATTTTAAAGTATTTGTCAATATGCTTCATCCAGTGCTGATTCTTGATATACTCCTCACTTTCATATCTGTCGCTCTTCTTTTTCATCTGCCTCCGGAAGAATCTATTTACTTCTACTATACTCTTGGTTTTACAGTGTTTTTAGTTCTCCCGTGTCTTTATATTGCTATATGCATTGATATATACGGTTTGTGATTTTTGGGTTGTTGTTGGGTTTTATATCTTCCCTTATATTTCAAAGTCCTTGCTTCTTCTATAATCATTGTCATCCCCAATTAATGCTCTCTTTTATTTGCAGCGATTTATGTAGTGACCCGAACTTTTCCATGTTTATATATATTAATTGAGATTGATATTTACATGATTAAATGTTTCCAACATGTTAAGCAATCAAACTTGTTAAGACTTGATTAATTGAAATATGTTTCATATAGACAATTGACCACCCAAGTTGACCGGTGATTCACGAACGTTAAAACTTGTAAAAACTATATGATGACATATATATGGATATATATATATATATATATATATATAGTTAACATGATACTATGATAAGTAAACATATCATTAAGTATATTAACAATGAACTACATATGTAAAAACAAGACTACTAACTTAATGATTTTTAAACGAGACATATATGTAACGATTATCGTTGTAAAGACATTTAATGTATATATATCATATTAAGAGATATTCATACATGATAATATCATGATAATATAATAATTTAAAATCTCATTTGATATTATAAACATTGGGTTAACAACATTTAACAAGATCGTTAACCTAAAGGTTTCAAAACAACACTTACATGTAACGACTAACGATGACTTAACGACTCAGTTAAAATGTATATACATGTAGTGTTTTAATATGTATTTATACACTTTTGAAAGACTTAAATACACTTATCAAAATACTTCTACTTAACAAAAATGCTTACAATTACATCCTCGTTCAGTTTCATCAACAATTCTACTCGTATGCACCCGTATTCGTACTCGTACAATACACAGCTTTTAGATGTATGTACTATTGGTATATACACTCCAATGATCAGCTCTTAGCAGCCCATGTGAGTCACCTAACACATGTGGGAACCATCATTTGGCAACTAGCATGAAATATCTCATAAAATTACAAAAATATGAGTAATCATTCATGACTTATTTACATGAAAACAAAATTACATATCCTTTATATCTAATCCATACACCAACGACCAAAAACACCTACAAACACTTTCATTCTTCAATTTTTTTCATCTAATTGATCTCTCTCAAGTTTTATCTTCAAGTTCTAAGTGTTCTTCATATATTCTACAAGTTCTAGTTACATAAAATCAAGAATACTTTCAAGTTTGCTAGCTCACTTCCAATCTTGTAAGGTGATCATCCAACCTCAAGAAATCTTTGTTTCTTAGAGTAGGTTATCATTCTAATACAAGGTAATAATCATATTCAAACTTTGGTTCAATTTCTATAACTATAACAATCTTATTTCAAGTGATGATCTTACTTGAACTTGTTTTCGTGTCATGATTCTGCTTCAAGAACTTCGAGCCATCCAAGGATCCGTTGAAGCTAGATCCATTTTTTTCTTTTCCAGTAGGTTTATCCAAGGAACTTAAGGTAGTAATGATGTTCATAACATCATTCGATTCATACATATAAAGCTATCTTATTCGAAGGTTTAAACTTGTAATCACTAGAACATAGTTTAGTTAATTCTAAACTTGTTCGCAAACAAAAGTTAATCCTTCTAACTTGACTTTTAAAATCAACTAAACACATGTTCTATATCTATATGATATGCTAACTTAATGATTTAAAACCTGGAAACACGAAAAACACCGTAAAACCGGATTTACGCCGTCGTTGTAACACCGCGGGCTGTTTTGGGTTAGTTAATTAAAAACTATGATAAACTTTGATTTAAAAGTTATTATTCTGAGAAAATGATTTTTATTATGAACATGAAACTATATCCAAAAATTATGGTTAAACTCAAAGTGGAAGTATGTTTTCTAAAATGGTCATCTAGACGTCGTTCTTTCGACTGAAATGACTACCTTTACAAAAACGACTTGTAACTTATTTTTTTCGACAATAAACCTATACTTTTTCTGTTTAGATTCATAAAATAGAGTTCAATATGAAACCATAGCAATTTGATTCACTCAAAACGGATTTAAAATGAAGAAGTTATGGGTAAAACAAGATTGGATAATTTTTCTCATTTTAGCTACGTGAAAATTGGTAACAAATCTATTCTAACCATAACTTAATCAACTTGTATTGTATATTATGTAATCTTGAGATACCATAGACACGTATACAATGTTTCGACCTATCATGTCGACATATCTATATATATTTCGGAACAACCATAGACACTCTATATGTGAATGTTGGAGTTAGCTATACAGGGTTGAGGTTGATTCCAAAATATATATAGTTTGAGTTGTGATCAATACTGAGATACGTATACACTGGGTCGTGGATTGATTCAAGATAATATTTATCGATTTATTTCTGTACATCTAACTGTGGACAACTAGTTGTAGGTTACTAACGAGGACAGCTGACTTAATAAACTTAAAACATCAAAATATATTAAAAGTGTTGTAAATATATTTTGAACATACTTTGATATATATGTATATATTGTTATAGGTTCGTGAATCAACCAGTGGCCAAGTCTTACTTCCCGACGAAGTAAAAATCTGTGAAAGTGAGTTATAGTCCCACTTTTAAAATCTAATATTTTTGGGATGAGAATACATGCAGGTTTTATAAATGATTTACAAAATAGACACAAGTACGTGAAACTACATTCTATGGTTGAATTATCGAAATCGAATATGCCCCTTTTTATTAAGTCTGGTAATCTAAGAGTTAGGGAACAGACACCCTAATTGACGCGAATCCTAAAGATAGATCTATCGGGCCCAACAAGCCCCATCCAAAGTACCGGATGCTTTAGTACTTCGAAATTTATATCATATCCGAAGGGTGTCCCGGAATGATGGGGATATTCTTATATATGCATCTTGTTAATGTCGGTTACCAGGTGTTCACCATATGAATGATTTTTATCTCTATGTATGGGATGTGTATTGAAATATGAAATCTTGTGGTCTATTATTATGATTTGATATATATAGGTTAAACCTATAACTCACCAACATTTTTGTTGACGTTTTAAGCATGTTTATTCTCAGGTGATTATTAAGAGCTTCCGATGTCGCATACTTAAATAAGGACTAGATTTGGAGTCCATGCTTGTATGATAGTGTGTAAAAACTGCATTCAAGAAACTTATTTTGTTGTAACATATTTGTATTGTAAACCATTATGTAATGGTCATGTGTAAACATGATATTTTAGATTATCATTATTTGATAATCTACGTAAAGCTTTTTAAACCTTTATTGATGAAATAAAGGTTATGGTTTGTTTTAAAATGAATGCAGTCTTTGAAAAACGTCTCATATAGAGGTCAAAACCTCGCAACGAAATCAATTAATATGGAACGTTTTTAATCAATAAGAACGGGACATTTCAGTTGGTATCCGAGCGTTGGTCTTAGAGAACCAGAATTTTGCATTAGTGTGTCTTATCGAGTTTGTTAGGATACATTAGTGAGTCTGGACTTCGACCGTGTTTACTTGAAAAATGATTGCTTAACAAATTTTGTTGGAAACTATATATTTTTAACATGTGAATATTATGTGATATATTAATCTCTTAACGCGTTTGATATTATGTGATAGATGTCTACCTCTAGAACAAGTCCCATTGACTCACCTAATAATAATGAAGAGTCAAATGTAAATTGGAATGATTCGTGGACTGATTCACAAGTTCCCGAAGAGGAACCGGAAGAAGAGTCGGAACCGGAAGAAGAATCGGAACCGGAAGAAGAATCGGAACCGGATGAAGAAATAGAACCGGTGGGGGAAATAATAAAACGGTTAAGTAAAAGAAAATCCTTAACCAACCGACCAAGGTTAATTATGGTCAATGGTGTTTCCGCCAAGGAAGCAAAATATTGGGAGGATTACCAATTCTCCGATGAATCGGATTCCGACGAGAATTCCGATGATGTTATAGAAATTACCCCAACTGAATTTAAAAAAGGCAAAAGAAAATAATAAGGGAAAGGGCATAAAAATAGAGAAATCTAATTCCAACCCCGATGAACTTTATATGTATCGTCAACCCCCGAAGTCCTTAGGTTGTAACAATGACCCGGGAACCTCTAAACCACCAGGTTTTTCTAAACCAATGTGGAAAACGACGGCTCGTATTAGGGGAACATCATATATCCCTAGAAACTTGGAAAAACGAACCAAAACCGAAGAAGAAGAAACAAGCGAGTCGGAATAAGATAGTTGTATTCGTGTGGTGTAATATATGTAATATAGTATGCTTATGCTTTATGATATATGTAAAAATTGCTTGTATTAATAAGTATTTTTTTTTATGAATCTAACTCTTGTCTATTTTACAGTATAAAAACACAAAATGGATAGACAACCCAATATTTTAAGAGACCTACCCGGAGACATGATTGATGAAATCTTGTCTAGAGTCGGTCAGAATTCTTCGGCACAACTATTTAAGGCGAGATCAGTTTGTAAGACATTCGAAGAACGTTCCAAGAATGTCTTGGTTTATAAGAGACTTTCGTTTGAAAGATGGGGGATATCACATTGGGAAACCAATAAGTTACGATGTGTTTACTTTGACGCATATATTGCGGGGAACCCAAATGCTATTTTACGCAATGGGTTAAGAAATTATTTTGACTCAATATATCCGAATATTGGACTTCGTGATTTAGAAAAAGCGGCTAACATGCAACATAAAGAAGCATGTTATGCTTACGGATTAGTAATGTTCGCTTCTCACCAAAGTGAGAACAAGAACATCGGGCTACAACTATTAAACAAAACGTTCCCACAAGTGACGGAGTCGGTAATTGGGGTAAGAAATGAGGTTTTTAGATTGTTACGGGATTGTTGGACATTACGTAACCCTCGTCCCTTTGACGATGTTACAACACGCTGTCTTATCAACGGCCATAACGGTTATGTTCCACAAGACCAAGGATGGGAAGTAATCCTAGTAAAACCAGAATGCATGACTTGTTTCTGGACGTATGAATTACGTGTCTTTATTGCCTTTGCTGAACGACTTGTGTACTAGCTAGAATTATCTTCACAACCATCTTGTATCAAATTTATTATGTGCTATATTTCATGCTATATGTAAAATAAGCGGTATTGTAAGTTTGTAAAATATTGTGTAAAAGTTTGAAGGCGAAATATTATTATAATCAGTTTTTCATATAGAATTGTAGTAGTTGAATTGTATATTAGCTACTAAGTATGAACTTAACGGGTAGGTACTACCCGAATTTAAACTTATAAAACGCTAATATGAAGAAAAAGCTTTTATAAATGAGTTCATATTATGCTACGAAATACTATTAACTACTCTTAATATTCTGTATGATTAACTTGTTCCATTTGACTATTTTAAAGGAAATGGCACCGACTACTCGACACACCGTGAATATGAATGAAGAGGAATTCCGTACTTTTCTAGCTTCAAACATAGCCGCAGTACAGGCTGCGCTACATACCAATAATAACCTTGGATCTAGCAGTACAGGAAATCGTGTAGGATGCACCTACAAAGAATTCACTGCCTGCAAACCTTTGGAATTTGATGGAACCGAAGGACCGATCGGATTGAAACGGTGGACCGAGAAGGTCGAATCGGTGTTTGCCATAAGTAAGTGTACTGAAGAGGACAAAGTGAAGTATGCTACGCATACCTTCATAGGTTCTGCGTTAACATGGTGGAATACCTATCTAGAGCAAGTGGGACAAGATGATGCTTACGCACTACCGTGGTCAGCATTCAAGCACTTGATGAACGAGAAGTACCGTCCCAGAACCGAGGTCAATAAGCTCAAGACAGAACTTAGAGGGTTACGAACCCAAGGATTTGATATTACCACGTACGAAAGACGATTCACAGAATTGTGCCTATTGTGTCCGGGAGCATTCGAAGATGAGGAAGAGAAGATCGACGCATTTGTGAAAGGATTACCGGAAAGAATCCAAGAAGATATAAGTTCACACGAGCCCGCCTCCATACAACAGGCATGTAGAATGGCTCACAAACTAGTGAACCAGATTGAAGAAAGAATTAAAGAACAGACTGCTGAAGAGGCCAATGTGAAGCAAGTCAAAAGAAAGTGGGAAGAAAACGGTGATAAGAATCACCAATACAACAACAACAGCAATTACAACAATAATCGCAACAATTATCCCAACAATCGCAACATCAATCGCAACTACAACAAATGGCCCAACAACAACAACAACAACAACAATAACAGCAACTACAACAATCATCCTAACAACAATAATAACCGCAACAACAACAACAATCAGAAGCAGCTATGCCAAAGGTGTGAAAAGTATCACTCGGGGTTCTGCACCAAATTTTGCAACAAGTGTAAAAGAAATGGTCATAGCGCGGCGAAGTGTGAGGTCTACGGACCAGGGTTTAATAGAACGAAAGGAACAAATGGTGTCGGAACGAGTAATGGCGGAGGAAGTAGTGTCGGAGCAAGTTATGCCAATGTAGTTTGTTATAAATGTGGAAAACCGGGCCACATTATTAGAAATTGCCCGAACCAGGAGAACACGAATGGACAAGGCCGCGGAAGAGTTTTCAATATTAATACGGCAGAGGCACAGGAAGACCCGGAGCTTGTTACGGGTACGTTTCTTATTGACAATAAATCTGCTTACATTTTATTTGATTCGGGTGCGGATAGAAGCTATATGAGTAGAGATTTTTGTGCTAAATTAAGTTGTCCATTGACGCCTTTGGATAGTAAATTTTTACTCGAATTAGCAAATGGTAAATTAATTTCAGCAGATAATATATGTCGAAATCGATAAATTAAACTGGTTAGCGAAACATTTAAGATTGATTTGATACCAGTAGAGTTAGGGAGTTTTGATGTGATAATCGGTATGGACTGGTTGAAAGAAGTGAAAGCAGAGATCGTTTGTTACAAAAATGCAATTCGCATTATACGAGAAAAAGGAAAACCCTTAATGGTGTACGGAGAAAAGGGCAACACGAAGCTACATCTTATTAGTAATTTGAAGGCACAAAAACTAATAAGAAAAGGTTGCTATGCTGTTCTAGCACACGTCGAGAAAGTACAAACTGAAGAAAAGAGCATCAATGATGTTCCCATTGCAAAAGAATTTTCCGATGTATTTCCGAAAGAATTACCGGGATTACCCCCACATCGATCCGTTGAATTTTAAATAGATCTTGTATCAGGAGCTGCACCAATAGCTCGTGCTCCTTACAGACTCGCACCCAGCGAGATGAAAGAACTGCAAAGCCAACTACAAGAACTTTTAGAGCGTGGTTTCATTCGACCAAGCACATCACCGTGGGGAGCTCCTGTTTTGTTTGTCAAGAAGAAAGATGGTACATTCAGGTTGTGTATCGACTACCGAGAGTTGAACAAACTTACCATCAAGAACCGCTACCCACTACCGAGAATCGACTACTTATTTGATCAACTATAAGGCTCGTCTGTTTATTCAAAGATTGACTTACGTTCCGGGTATCATCAAATGCGGGTGAAAGGAGATGATATTCCAAAGACTGATTTCAGAACACGTTACGGTCATTACGAGTTTATGGTCATGCCGTTTGGTTTAACTAATGCACCAGCTGTGTTCATGGACCTTATGAACCGAGTGTGTGGACCATACCTTGACAAGTTTGTCATTGTTTTCATTGATGACATACTTATTTACTCAAAGAATGACCAAGAACACGGTGAACATTTGAGAAAGGTGTTTGAAGTATTGAGGAAGGAAGAATTGTACGCTAAGTTTTCAAAGTGTGCATTTTGGTTGGAAGAAGTTCAATTCTTCGGTCACATAGTGAACAAAGAAGGTATTAAGGTGGATCCGGCAAAGATAGAAACTGTTGAAAAGTGGGAAACCCCGAAAACTCCGAAACACATACGCCAGTTTTTAGGACTAGCTGGTTACTACAGAAGGTTCATCCAAGACTTTTCCAGAATAGCAAAACCCTTGACTGCATTAACGCATAAAGGGAAGAAATTTGAATGGAATGATGAACAAGAGAAAGCGTTTCAGTTATTGAAGAAAAAGCTAACTACGGCACCTATATTGTCATTGCCTGAAGGGAATGATGATTTTGTGATTTATTGTGACGCATCAAAGCAAGGTCTCGGTTATGTATTAATGCAACGAACGAAGGTGATTGCTTATGCGTCTAGACAATTGAAGATTCACGAACAAAATTATACGACGCATGATTTGGAATTAGGCGCGGTTGTTTTTGCATTAAAGACTTGGAGGCACTACTTATATGGGGTCAAAAGTATTATATATACCGACCACAAAAGTCTTCAACACATATTTAATCAGAAACAACTGAATATGAGGCAGCGTAGGTGGATTGAATTATTGAATGATTACGACTTTGAGATTCGTTACCACCCGGGGAAGGCAAATGTGGTAGCCGATGCCTTGAGCAGGAAGGACAGAGAACCCATTCGAGTAAAATCTATGAATATAATGATTCATAATAACCTTACTACTCAAATAAAGGAGGCGCAACAAGGAGTTTTAAAAAAGGGAAATTTAAAGGATGAAATACCCAAAGGATCGGAGAAGCATCTTAATATTCGGGAAGACGGAACCCGGTATAGGGCTGAAAGGATTTGGGTACCAAATTTTGGAGATATGAGAGAAATGGTACTTAGAGAAGCTCATAAAACCAGATACTCAATACATCCTGGAACGGAGAAGATGTACAAGGATCTCAAGAAACATTTTTGGTGGCCGGGTATGAAAGCCGATGTTGCTAAATACGTAGGAGAATGTTTGACGTGTTCTAAGGTCAAAGCTGAGCATCAGAAACCATCAGGTCTACTTCAACAACCCGAAATCCCGGAATGGAAATGGGAAAACATTACCATGGATTTCATCACTAAATTGCCAAGGACTGCAAGTGGTTTTGATACTATTTGGGTAATAGTTGATCGTCTCACCAAATCCGCACACTTCCTACCAATAAGAGAAGATGACAAGATGGAGAAGTTAGCACGACTGTATTTGAAGGAAGTCGTCTCCAGACATGGAATACCAATCTCTATTATCTCTGATAGGGATGGCAGATTTATTTCAAGATTCTGGCAGACATTACAGCAAGCATTAGGAACTCGTCTAGAAATGAGTACTGCCTATCATCCACAAACTGATGGGCAGAGCGAAGGACGATACAAACGCTTGAAGACATGCTACGAGCATGTGTTATTGATTTCGGAAACAGTTGGGATCGACATCTACCGTTAGCAGAATTTTCCTACAACAACAGCTACCATTCAAGCATTGAGATGGCGCCGTTTGAAGCACTTTATGGTAGAAAGTGCATGTCTCAGATTTGTTGGAGTGAAGTGGGGGATAGACAGATTACGGGTCCGGAGATTATACAAGAAACTACCGAGAAGATCATCCAAATTCAACAACGGTTGAAAACCGCCCAAAGTCGACAAAAGAGCTACGCTGACATTAAAAGAAAAGATATAGAATTTGAAATTGGAGAGATGGTCATGCTTAAAGTTGCACCTTGGAAAGGCGTTGTTCGATTTGGTAAACGAGGGAAATTAAATCCAAGGTATATTGGACCATTCAAGATTATTGATCGTGTCGGACCAGTAGCTTACCGATTTGAGTTACCTCAACAACTCGCGGCTGTACATAACACTTTCCACGTCTCGAATTTGAAGAAATGTTTTGCTAAAGAAGATCTCACTATTCCGTTAGATGAAATCCAAATCAACGAAAAACTTCAATTCATCGAAGAACCCGTCGAAATAATGGATCGTGAGGTTAAAAGACTTAAGCAAAACAAGATACCAATTGTTAAGGTTCGATGGAATGCTCGTAGAGGACCCGAGTTCACCTGGGAGCGTGAAGATCAGATGAAGAAGAAATACCCGCATCTATTTCCAGAAGATTCGTCAACACCTTCAACGGCTTAAAATTTCGGGACGAAATTTATTTAACGGGTAGGTACTGTAGTGACCCGAACTTTTCCATGTTTATATATATTAATTGAGATTGATATTTACATGATTAAATGTTTCCAACATGTTAAGCAATCAAACTTGTTAAGACTTGATTAATTGAAATATGTTTCATATAGACAATTGACCACCCAAGTTGACCGGTGATTTACGAACGTTGAAACTTGTAAAAACTATATGATGACATATATATGGATATATATATATATATATATAGTTAACATGATACTATGATAAGTAAACATATCATTAAGTATATTAACAATGAACTACATATGTAAAAACAAGACTACTAACTTAATGATTTTTAAACGAGACATATATGTAACGATTATCGTTGTAAAGACATTTAATGTATATATATATCATATTAAGAGATATTCATACATGATAATATCATGATAATATAATAATTTAAAATCTAATTTGATATTATAAACATTGGGTTAACAACATTTAACAAGATCGTTAACCTAAAGGTTTCAAAACAACACTTACATGTAACGACTAACGATGACTTAACGACTCAGTTAAAATGTATATACATGTAGTGTTTTAATATGTATTTATACACTTTTGAAAGACTTAAATACACTTATCAAAATACTTCTACTTAACAAAAATGCTTACAATTACATCCTCGTTCAGTTTCATCAACAATTCTACTCGTATGCACCCGTATTCGTACTCGTACAATACACAGCTTTTAGATGTATGTACTATTGGTATATACACTCCAATGATCAGCTCTTAGCAGCCCATGTGAGTCACCTAACACATGTGGGAACCATCATTTAGCAACTAGCATGAAATATCTCATAAAATTACAAAAATATGAGTAATCATTCATGACTTATTTACATGAAAACAAAATTACATATCCTTTATATCTAATCCATACACCAACGACTAAAAACACCTACAAACACTTTCATTCTTCAATTTTCTTCATCTAATTGATCTCTCTCAAGTTTTATCTTCAAGTTCTAAGTGTTCTTCATATATTCTACAAGTTCTAGTTACATAAAATCAAGAATACTTTCAAGTTTGCTAGCTCACTTCCAATCTTGTAAGGTGATCATCCAACCTCAAGAAATCTTTGTTTCTTACAGTAGGTTATCATTCTAATACAAGGTAATAATCATATTCAAATTTGGTTCAATTTCTATAACTATAACAATCTTATTTCAAGTGATGATCTTACTTGAACTTGTTTTCGTGTCATGATTCTGCTTCAAGAACTTCGAGCCATCCAAGGATCCGTTGAAGATAGATCCATTTTTCTCTTTTCCAGTAGGTTTATTCAAGGAACTTAAGGTAGTAATGATTTTCATAACATCATTCGATTCATACATATAAAGCTATCTTATTCGAAGGTTTAAACTTGTAATCACTAGAACATAGTTTAGTTAATTCTAAACTTGTTCGCAAACAAAAGTTAATCCTTCTAACTTGACTTTTAAAATCAACTAAACACATGTTCTATATCTATATGATATGCTAACTTAATGATTTAAAACCTGGAAACACGAAAAACACCGTAAAACCGGATTTACGCCGTCGTTGTAACACCGCGGGCTGTTTTGGGTTAGTTAATTAAAAACTATGATAAACTTTGATTTAAAAGTTGTTATTCTGAGAAAATGATTTTTATTATGAACATGAAACTATATCCAAAAATTATGGTTAAACTCGAAGTGGAAGTATGTTTTCTAAAATGGTCATCTAGACGTCGTTCTTTCGACTGAAATGACTACCTTTACAAAAACGACTTGTAACTTATTTTTTCCGACTATAAACCTATACTTTTTCTGTTTAGATTCATAAAATAGAGTTCAATATGAAACCATAGCAATTTGATTCACTCAAAACGGATTTAAAATGAAGAAGTTATGGGTAAAACAAGATTGGATAATTTTTCTCATTTTAGCTACGTGAAAATTGGTAACAAATCTATTCCAACCATAACTTAATCAACTTGTATTGTATATTATGTAATCTTGAGATACCATAGACACGTATACAATATTTCGACCTATCATGTCGACACATCTATATATATTTCGGAACAACCATAGACACTCTATATGTGAATGTTGGAGTTAGCTATACAGGGTTGAGGTTGATTCCAAAATATATATAGTTTGAGTTGTGATCAATACTGAGATACGTATACACTGGGTCGTGGATTGATTCAAGATAATATCTATCGATTTATTTCTGTACATCTAACTGTGGACAACTAGTTGTAGGTTACTAACGAGGACAGCTGACTTAATAAACTTAAAACATCAAAATATATTAAAAGTGTTGTAAATATATTTTGAACATACTTTGATATATATGTATATATTGTTATAGGTTCGTGAATCAACCAGTGGCCAAGTCTTACTTCCCGACGAAGTAAAAAATCTGTGAAAGTGAGTTATAGTCCCACTTTTAAAATCTAATATTTTTGAGATGAGAATACATGCAGGTTTTATAAATGATTTACAAAATAGACACAAGTACGTGAAACTACATTCTATGGTTGAATTATCGAAATCGAATATGCCCCTTTTTATTAAGTCTGGTAATCTAAGAATTAGGGAACAGACACCCTAATTGACGCGAATCCTAAAGATAGATCTATCGGGCCCAACAAGCCCCATCCAAAGTACCGGATGCTTTAGTACTTCGAAATTTATATCATATCCGAAGGGTGTCCCGGAATGATGGGGATATTCTTATATATGCATCTTGTTAATGTCGGTTACCAGGTGTTCACCATATGAATGATTTTTATCTCTATGTATGGGATGTGTATTGAAATATGAAATCTTGTGGTCTATTATTATGATTTGATATATATAGGTTAAACCTATAACTCACCAACATTTTTGTTGACGTTTTAAGCATGTTTATTCTCAGGTGATTATTAAGAGCTTCCGCTGTCGCATACTTAAATAAGGACTAGATTTGGAGTCCATGCTTGTATGATAGTGTGTAAAAACTGCATTCAAGAAACTTATTTTGTTGTAACATATTTGTATTGTAAACCATTATGTAATGGTCGTGTGTAAACAGGATATTTTAGATTATCATTATTTGATAATCTACGTAAAGCTTTTTAAACCTTTATTGATGAAATAAAGGTTATGGTTTGTTTTAAAATGAATGCAGTCTTTGAAAAACGTCTCATATAGAGGTCAAAACCTCGCAATGAAATCAATTAATATGGAACGTTTTTAATCAATAAGAACGGGACATTTCAATTTATACCCCAATTTTTATTTCGGAGTTTTGTCCTTTCGTTTCTTCTTCTTGCGATTAAGCACCGCTTGTAATGGTCCAGAATTCGCATATATGAATTTCGGAATGAACATTGTTAATGTTCTAAGAAGGAAATTGTAATGGCACGATCTTGACTTGTCAAATTACTAGAATACCTCGAAAAAGGCCGAATCATCAAGAAATATTTTCTTGATATTTTAGAGGTTAAACAGAATACAAGAGTCGTGTAACATAGCACATGATGACGTTATGATCTGTGAATCATCACGTTCCATTTAGAAACTCAACATGACTTACTGTAATATAATCACGTTGATCAAGTGTCATTATATTATACTGGTTCATGCTTCAGTTCACAACACTACTTCAAAAATATTCCTATTTTAAATTCGAAAGTTTCAGAATTTAGAAACTAAAATAGTTTCTTTTATGATGTAATACAGACAGCACGAAGAGGTAAATGATTTCAGATAAGAATAATTATGGAAATATCTTCAGAAATATGGAGGATATTTATAATGAAAGATACGATGATATCTTAAAATTTCTAATATCAGAGGATGATTAAGAATATTGTCCGTAAGGGTTTAGAGTCAGGAGCAAGGTATTCGATAATGACTTCAGCAGACACGGAATTATTTGGATTCTTTGAAGGTAGATTTCATCCTTGTGATTTATCCACAGCCTTCTTCATGGTTTGCTCAATCCGTATTTTTCAGTACCAAATATTCTCTTTTTCTGAGCTTTGCCAACACACTACTCTTTATCATCAAACTTTTTACAGTTAAGGTCGTTTATAGTTTTTGCTGCTTCATCAGTATTTCGAGAACTAGTTCGCAGTTTAGGGTGTTTTTCAGAAACTTCACATTCAAAGTATATAAGTCCAGAAGATAGACACATATAATTGTTGGCGTAGACATGCTGCGAGATTTCAAAATACTGATTGCTAATTTTCGATGATTCGTATGGCAATTCTCATTACAAGATGCAGATGAGTAAATGATGGGGTTTTGATAAATATAAAGATTTTTCGGAAAGTCAAAGATCAATGAAGTTATTAATAAGTTTACTGCTAATGTGGTGAGATATGAAAGGTTCCCCGGTAATATTGATGAAGAGGTAATCATTATAATAAGGCTTATTCGATTGAACAATTGAAGTTGGTTTGCTGGAGCTGTGACAAAACCGTCTATTTTTAGAAGGGATTGAAAATTTATTTTAGCTAGTAAATGCCAAAAGGTCTGACATGGATACATGTTAAATTATGACTTTGGTTTCAAGAGTTTTTCAGGTACGTAACTGTGGATAACATGTGGTTGGATTATCATCTCAATTGTTCATTATTTGAAGTGTCTTCAGGTATTTCGAAGGGCTTGAACACAGATTATAATTGTTAATATACATACGATGTTCTAACACAGTTTTGAAGTTAAAGTATAGCTTTGAAAGATGTAAGAATCTAAGAGTGATGATACCGGTTATAACTTGAATTGAATTCGGCGATTTCAAAATCAGAATATGTAATTAGATTTTTGAATGAGTATGGTTGTTTTGATTTCTATAAAAGAATGTATATTGTTGTGAAAGTAGGGAGTATAATGGATGATTTGCTGAATCAGATTCGAAGAATGTAACATATTAATTGTGAATTTATATATCTCTCGGGTATTACCTACCCGTTAAAAAAATTGTCACAATTAATATTTTGTACAAAAGAATTTTATTACAGTCTTTATGGAAATATATGTGTATATTTCTTCAGATGTAATATTGATTTAATGAGTTAATATTAAATTAAACTCACTTAATTTATGGTTAAGGCTAGGATAGATAATTTCTAAACTTTAGAAATTACATAATCGTCATAGAATGTTTTCCCAATGAAGTTATGAATCAATACTTCATCGTTGTGGTATTCCTTAGTATCTACAGGGCGTATGACGTCGATGCTCATGGGACAGATTGTGAAGTTGAGGTTTGCGATGCGGTTGTTGTTGGTGGTGGTAATGGTACTGTTGATGTTGTTGATGGTGGTACTGGTTATGTTGTTGGTGCTGCTGCTGGTGTTTGTAACCTTTGCACCATATTCTCCAAAGCCACTACCCGAGCGCGAAGCTCGTTGACTTCTTCTATTACACCGGGGTGATTGTCGGTTCGGACGAGCGGATAAATAAGATCTAGAATTTGGTGTAGTATATAATCATGATGAGATACTCTGGAAATGAGAGAGAAAATGGTGTTTCGAATAGGTTCGTCGGTAAGTGCTTCAGGTTCTTCGCCAAGAGGGCAATGTGGTGGATGGAAGGGATTACCTTCTTCTTGTCTCCAATGATTAAGGAGGCTACGAACCCATCCCCAATTCATCCAGAATAGATGATGACTAATTGGTTGATCCATTCCGGTCACACTGCTTTCGGAACTTGAGTGGGATTCCATTTCGGAATCCGAGGGACTTGAACTAATGACTCGGATTCACGAACGTATCAATATTGAGATTCAATATTGCAGAAAAGTACGTAGACGCAACGGAGATGATAAACACTAGATTGACCTCACGAGCATACCCATGAACCATACCCATCACCTCCATAGCTATAACCCATAATTTCCTTAGCTTCGACTCATTCAAAAAAACTATTTTGAAATCACTCGGACAGCACTCCGTCGTAATATTTTATGTATACTAATAATATCTTGAAATAATACAAAGAAAATATATATATGTAATTCGATTGAGAGAGTTTAGAGAAATATATTTTCAAGTTTCTATGAAATAATGAAACCTATTGAATTCTATTTATAACATATTTTTGAATTATTAAAGTGAATTATTAAAGTATGAATTATTAAAATGAATTATTAAAGTATGAATTATTAAAGTGAATTATTAAAGTGAATTATTAAAGTAAATTATTAAAGTATGAATTATTAAAGTGAATTATTAAAGTATGAATTATTAAAGTGAATTATTAAAGTGAATTATTAAAGTATGAATTATTAAAGTGAATTATTAAAGTATGAATTATTAAATTGAATTATTAAAGTATGAATTATTAAAGTTAAAGTAAAATAAAAGTAAAGTAAATGTAAAGTTAAAGTATAGTAAAAGTATAAAACTATATACGTATAATACGCGTATAAGTATATATAATATTAATTTAAATCGTTATATATATTTAATAAAATAAAATAAAATATAAATATCGTTATCTTTATTATACTGGTTAAGTAATGAGTTGTCAAAAGTGGTTCTAGATATTTATAAAAGATATATACGTTTTAATAATAAAGTTCTTTTTAAACTAAAAACGTTTTTTGTACTTTTGAAACTAAATTAATAGAATATTATGGAAACCAATTCTCCACTAACTTTTGTCTAACTTTCGTAAATGACACTTTTTGTTTTTATTTATAAATAGCTTTACAAATTATTCTGAATATCGTTAAGAGGAATAGATTTTCTCAAATCATAGTGGACCTCTCAACAGAGACTTGTAATCATAATTCAATGTTTCTGATAATTCAATCATTTAATATATTTTTTTAATTTCATCGAAAATCATATTGAAACAAATACGTTCATGTAAGGTATTATACGTTTAATACTTTATTAATATTCTCAAGTTATAATATATATATACATATACATATCTATTTATATATAACGGTTCATGAATCGTCGGAATTTGGTCGAGGTTATAATGAATGTATGAACACAGTTTAAAATTCTTGAGATTTAACTTAACAAACTTTGCTTATCGTGTCGGAATAATATAAAGATTAAAGTTTAAATTTGGTCGGAAATTTCCGGGTCGTCACACAAACCCAAAACAGCCCGCGGTGTTACTACGACGGCGTATGTCCGATTTTACGGTGTTTTTCGTGTTTCTAGGTTTTAAATCATTAAGTTAGCATATCATATAGATATATAACATGTGTTTAGTTGATTTTAAAAGTCAAGTTAGAAGGATTAACTTTTGTTTGCGAACAAGTTTAGAATTAACTAAATTATGTTCTAGTGATTTCAAGTTTAAACCTTCGAATAAGGTAGTTTTATATATATGAATCGAATGATGTTATGAATATCATTACTACCTCAGGTTTTGTGGATAAACCTACTGGAAATGAGAAAAATAGATCTAGCTTCAAAAGATCCTTGGATGGCTTGAAAGTTCTTGAAGCAGAATCATGACACGAAAACAAGTTCAAGTAAGATTTCCTAAGATTGTTATAGTTATAGAAATTGAATCAAAGTTTGAATATGAGTATTACCTTGTATTAGAAAGATATCTTACTGTAAATAAGAAAGATTTCTTGAAGTTGGATGATCACTTTACAAGATTGGAAGTAAGCTAGCAAACTTGGAAGTATTCTTGATTTTATGAAACTAGAACTTATAGAATTTATGAAGAACACTTAGAACTTGAAGATAGAACTTGAGAGAGATCAATTAGATGAAGAAAATTTAAGAATGAGAGTGTTTGTAAGTGTTTTTGGTCGTTGGTATATGGATTAGATATAAAGGATGTGTAATATTGTTTACATGTAAATAAGTCATGAATGATTACTAATATTTTTGTAATTTTATGAGATATTTCATGCTAGTTGCCAAATGATGGTTCTCACATGTGTTAGGTGACTCACATGGGCTACTAAGAGCTGATCATTGGAGTGTATATACCAATAGTACATACATCTAAAAGCTGTGTATTGTACGAGTACGAATACGGGTGCATACGAGTAGAATTGTTGATGAAACTGAACGAGGATGTAATTGTAAGCATTTTTGTTAAGTAGAAGTATTTTGATAAGTGTCTTGAAGTCTTTCAAAAGTGTATGAATACATATTAAAACACTACATGTATATACATTTTAACTTAGTCGTTAAGTCATCGTTAGTCGTTACATGTAAATGTTGTTTTGAAACCTTTAGGTTAACGATCTTGTTAAATGTTGTTAACCCATTGTTTATTATATCTAAAGAGATGTTAAATAATTACATTATCATGATATTATGATATATTAATATATCTTAGTATGATATATATATACAGTTAAATGTTGTTACAACGATAATCGTTACATATATGTCTCGTTTCGAAATCATTAAGTTAGTAGTCTTGTTTTTACATATGTAGTTCATTGTTAATACACTTAATGACATGTTTACTTATCATTTATCATGATTAAACATAGTGTATCAATATCTTAATATGATTCATATGTATTTAGTAAGACGTTGTTATAACGATAATCGTTATATATATCGTTTCGAGTTTCTTAATTCAATAAACTCAATTTTATGTATATAACTCATTGTTAAAATACCTAATGAGATACTTACTTATCATAATATCATGTTAACTATATATATAATCATATATATGTCATCATATAGTTTTTACAAGTTTTAACGTTCGTGAATTACCGGTCAACTTTGGTGGTCAATTGTCTATATGAAACCTATTTAAATTAATCAAGTCTTAACAAGTTTGATTGCTTAACATGTTGGAAACACTTAATCATATAAATAAAAATTTCATTTAATATATATAAACATGGAAAAGTTCGGGTCACTACATGTGGATCGAAACCTAGTGACAGGAAAAGAAGCTCCAAGCCCAGTTTTTCAAATTCGAGTATTAGTTTCTGTCCGATAAGTAGCAATGAGGTAAGGGAATTTAGAACCGACCTTGGGTTGAGGTGGAACCCTCTCAACCCCCTGTAAGTCTCTTGTTCCTTCCCCATTCGTTTCGTTTCACTTGTTTTTTATTATGAAGATTTTATCACTAAATGTTCGCAGTGTTGGGGTTAAGGGGAAATTCGGGTGGGTTAAAAGCAATTGTTTTAGTGAGAAACCGGATTTAATCTGTAGTGACCCGTCCTAATCCATCTGGACGAAGTCTTCAACAGTTGATCCCATTGCAAGGTTCTGACCTCTATATGCCATGAACGACTCCATGTAATATGAGCAAATGCACAGCGGAAGATTTCTTTCACACCTGAGAATAAACATGCTTTAAAGTGTCAACCAAAAGGTTGGTGAGTTCATAAGTTTATCATAAAACAATAAAATTCATCATTTTGATAGACCACGAGATTTAAACCCTGCATGGTACAAATGAGCCCGAATCCTATACCCACCTGTAATGTACATGCGATATCTTTTAAATACAGTACACCTTTCTCGTGTACGAAATCATCTTTCATAAATCTTAGTAACCGTACACATATCTCGTGCACAAAAACTCGTTGTATAGTCTTCTTTTATTCTTTCACTTACATGGGCTTAAAAGTAAACCGGATCCCATCTTAAAGGAGGATCCAAAACCGGGTTAGGCCAACATAGTTAAGTCAATTGAGTTATTAACCAATTATAACGAAACTTGTTATAATTTATTGATATTTGTGTTTGACTATGCTATCTGATAACCTAATAATCGGTTTTTGGTGTTCAGTAAACTTAATTATTTGATAATCTAACATGTAATTAAGGGAAAATTAGACGGGAAATGAAAGATGATTATTACATTTTGATGTAGGGGTGACTTACATTTTTAATTTTACATTTTAATTCATTAAGGTGCAATTATCTAATTTTAATATTTAATTTGCAAAACACTATTAATTAATTATTTATAACGTCAATAAATAATAAGTAAATAATCATCTTATAATACCGACGGAGGCAAATGCAATTTAGTGGTGGTATGTGACCCTACTTAGATACACAGGGATGACACCTGCGGGTCGTGGGTGCGGATCCACTAGATCCATCACCCACACACGCGGATCTTTTGTAAACCCGTGCCCGCATATCTTCATTGAGGGGTTTATCTTTAAACTCATGTCCGTACCCATGGATATCCGCGAGTGACGGGTTTACCCGCGAATCTTCTATACTTCAATAAGTTTCTACAAATGACACAAGATTTAATCATAAAAAAAATTCAAATATATGTATATTTTATAATTAAACAAAATATTAAAGAAATCTTTACAAGTATCATTCAAGATATTGAGTTTTTAAACTTTTAAGTTACAAACAAATAACAAATTTACTACCTATAGTTGTACAATTATCTATATAAATTGATATTAATATTGAATTTTTTTTTACTTATAAGTATTAAATTATTACTTGTATCTTATTACAAATAATAACAAATATAAACTTAATAGCTGTATCTATATATCACGTGAAAGTTAAAAAAGTCTACTGAATTTGCGGATCGAATTTTACCCATGACGGATAGTGAGTATCCGTCACCTGCCTGTGACCCGTCGGCGGATACACTTTTTTACCCATCATCCGCCCACGGGTAATATTTCTTTGTTTTACCCGCCCATCATGAATGCAGAAATCTGCGGATTACGTATTTTATCTCGCCCATTGTCATCTCTAATCTGCAGCCCATTAATTAGTAGTCCAACAGCTACATGATGTTTAGTGTAAAAGGTTTGTACTTATATTAGTGACATCATTTGGCCCATTAATCCACCTAAACACTTTTATTGGCAAGTAGCCCGGTCTATACTCACTTCCTTAGTTCCTTTAATTATTTATAAGAGATTATCTAATTTGTGCTCTAAGGACATAAGTTAAGAATCATTTATTACACAAAAGTTGTCATGAATATTATGAATTTAAATAAAAATATATGTAAAAATGGAAATTGATGAGTTTATTAAATGAGTTTAATATTAATTTTGGAAAGTTTTAGTGTATTAAATACAGCTTAGCTTATGCCCTAATAACATGAGTTAGTCAAATCCGATTTATAAACGACAGCGACTTTTAATTTGATTTGGAGTTGATAGAAGCCAACATATAGTCTTATTTAATTCGATAGAATATTTTTTAATTTCAATTCTTAGGAATTTTTTTCCCCCGAATGACAATAATATAATAAGTAAAAATAAGAGTACCAAGAAGCTAGCAATTACAACAATATAAAATGATAACTCCGACAAACACTACTTCACAATCATCGCTTAAATTCCTAAAAACCCAACAACTTGATACAAAATACCATTTTCTTAAGTTTGCATTATTTGTTTAGAGAAACTAACTAATTTAATTTTAATTTTAAATTAAATGGATAAGAGAAATGATAATTGGCATTTGAAAGATCCCAATTTGTTGAATATCAAGATTGATGATTTTAAGTGTAAAGATTAGAGTAAAGTGTCACAACCCAACAAGTTTGTGACCCACTAAGATTATGACCCAATTAAGAGTTTTAATCCAAGAACCTCATGGAAGGCCCAAGAACATCATGGAAGCTCCCTAGAACTTTCCCATGAGTTCTTCCATGGAATGGTATGGAATGTTCATGGAAATATCTATCTCCATGTATATACTTGAAGTTTCTAGTACTTAGATCCTAACCATTGATTTAGATTAATCTTAGCCATCCATTTTGTGTTAGAAGTAGTATAAATAAGGGTGGTCTCATTTGGCACACCGCACCTCAAATCTCAAACATTCTCTCTTGTAAAGCATTCTCAAGCAATATAAGTATTTTCTTCAATTCCACTTGTTCTATAATATTTTCTCTTTTGGTTACTTGAATCATTATAAGGTCCGAGTAAAGCTGACTTAGTAGAGACTAAGTGCCGCACGTGAGCTTATTGAGATAAGTCCGTGACATTTGGTATCAAGAGCAAGGTCGATTCAAGGAGATGGCAACCGAGACAGAGGAGAATGTAAGCGCAACAAGTGGTGTGATGGGTGATGAGACTCGTGGTCGGGTAGAGACTCGCCAAGGAGCCAAGAAGAACCGAGGTACGTCCAAAGACTTTGTTGCAAACTTGGACAAGAGGATCATGGATGTAGAGACATCCATGGACGACGTGAAAGCAAAGGTCGAAGACGTCCACCAACGTTTGGATGGTTTGGACGGGGACTTTGACGAATTGAAAGATGATTGCAAGAGTGCAATCAACGTGCTAGACGTTGACATGCGACGTGAGATCCATGACTTAAGGGGTATGCTCATGGGTGAGATTACGAAGTTGCGAGGCGAAATGGAGGGGGAGGTCTCCACTATTCACCAACGCCTCGTGGATTTACAAACCAACATGAACTCTTGTTTGAGATTCATGGCTAGTGGGGGTGGCAACACTGGATGCAATGCTCTGAAGTTGGACGTTCCCAAGCCGTCACCGTTCGTGGGGAAGCGGGAAGCCCGAGCGATTGATGATTTTATATGGGAGATGGAACAATACTTGGAGGGAGTCAACATAGTGGATGATGCAATGAAGATTAAGACGGCAACCCGTTACCTCAAGGATACTGCAGCGTTATGGTGGCGTCGTCGATATGGAGATATCGAGAAAGGTACGGTTACTATTGATACTTGGGATGATTTCCTTACTGAACTTAAGAATCAATTCTACCCCAAGAATGCTCAAAAGGATGCGATGAGTCGTCTACGTAAATTACATTATTCCGGGACGATTCGGGAGTATATTAAAGAATTCACGAACCTTAGCCTGGAGGTCCCAGATATTCCCGATGATATTCTTCTCTTCTATTTTCTCGATGGTTTGCAACCTTGGGCTAAGACGGAGTTGGAGAGACGAGGAGTCCAAGACCTTGCCACCGCAATTGCTCAAGCGGAGGCATTAGTCGACAATGCTAATATGAAAGATTCGTTCAAGTCAAAAGATAAAAGGGTGAGCCATGAGAAAGGTGGGGGAGATAAGCCCGCCCAATCAAGGAATGATAATACACGTAAGCCACCAACCGGGAATAATAAGAGCATAAAAACTTCTTACAAGAATGATGGATGTTTCATATGTGATGGACCTCATAGAGCCCGAGATTGTCCGAAGAAAGCTAGCCTTCATGCTATGGAAGTTCAAAAGGCGGGTTGTCAGGATGAGGAGCGGTGCATAGGATCAATGCATATCCTCAACGCAATCAAGGCCAAGACGGAGATACCCAAGGTAGTGGCTAAAGGACTCCAATTCGTAGATATTAACATTTGTGGAGATCGGGTACGAGCTTTGGTGGATACGGGAGCAACTCATAACTTTATCTCCACCGATGAAGCCAAAAGGCTAGGACTTAAGGAAACAAAAGAGAGTGGCATGATGAAGACGGTGAACACGAGTGCCAGACCGATTAGTGGGGTGGCTAAAGACGTATATGTGAAGATTGGAGAATGGGAAGGAATGATTGATCTCTCAGTCGTGCCTATGGACGACTTCAAGTTGGTACTTGGGATGGAGTTCCTAGATAAGGTACGCGGTTTCCCTATACCGTTCGCTAACTCACTGTGTATCTTGGATGGTGAGAAGACTTGTATGGTGTCAACCGAACGTGGAAACAAGAGTGCATCCAAGTCACTTTCGGCCATGCAATTCAAGAAGGGGTACAACAAGAATGAGACATGCTATTTAGCGGTAGCAAAGCAAGAGACGGTCGAAGATAAGGGAAAACTAGAGGTACCCAAGGAAATTGAGAAGGTCCTTGATGAGTTCAAGGATGTCATGCCCAAGGAGTTACCAAAGAAGTTACCACCTAGGAGGGAGGTTGACCATGTGATCGAGTTGGAGCCGGGATCAAAACCACCTTCCAAAGCCCCATACCGAATGCCACCACCCGAGTTGGAGGAGTTGCGAAGACAACTCAAGGAGTTGCTGGATGCGGGATACATCCGACCTTCAAAATCCCCGTATGGTGCTCCGGTACTATTTTAAAGAAAGAAGGATGGGTCCTTGCGGATGTGTATAGATTACCGGGCACTTAACAAGGTAACTATTAAGAACAAATACCCAATCCCACTTATTGCTGATTTGTTCGATCAACTTGGGAAGGCGAGATACTTCTCCAAGTTAGACTTGAGATCGGGATATTATCAAGTCCGAATTGCCGAAGGAGATGAGGCTAAGACCACATGCGTGACGAGGTATGGCGCTTATGAATTCCTAGTCATGCCCTTTGGTTTAACCAATGCCCCTGCCACATTTTGTACTTTGATGAACAAATTATTCCACCCGTTCCTCGACAAGTTTGTCGTGGTGTACTTAGATGACATAGTCGTATATAGCGACACCATGGAAGATCATGTGAGGCACTTGAAACAAGTTTTCCAAGTACTAAGGGATAATGAGTTGTATGTGAAACTAGAGAAATGCTCATTTGGATTAAAAGAGGTGGAATTTCTTGGACATCGAATAAAAGATGGGAAGTTGCTGATGGACGGGGCTAAGATCAAGGCAATCCAAGAGTGGGAGGCACCAACCAAGGTTACTGATTTACGATCTTTCCTTGGTTTAGTAAACTACTATCGTCGTTTTATCAAGGGATACTTGGCGAAAGCGGCTCCATTGACAGAATTGTTAAAGAAGAACAAAGCTTGGTTGTGGGATGAGAAATGTCAAGCAGCATTCGAAGAGTTGAAAGGAGCGGTCATGGAAGAACCGGTGTTGAGACTTCCGGATGTGACCATTCCGTTCGAGTTACACACAGACGCATCGGACTTTGCTATTGGAGGAGTTCTAATGCAAGAGGGTCACCCAATCGCGTTCGAAAGCCGAAAACTTAACGAGGCGGAAAGGAAGTACACTGTGCAGGAGAAGGAGATGACGGCAGTGGTTCATTGTTTGAGGACATGGAGGCATTATCTTTTGGGATCAAGGTTCGTGATTAAGACGGATAATGTGGCAACGAGTTATTTTCAAACCCAAAAGAAGTTGAGTCCCAAACAAGCTCGTTGGCAAGACTTCCTAGCCGAATTTGACTATGTGTTGGAGTACAAGCCTGGGAAAGCCAATGTGGTAGCTGATGCCCTAAGTCGTAAGGCGGAGTTTGCAGCGATCACAAAACCACAATTCTTCCTTCAAGATCGTATAAAGGAGGGATTAGAGCATGATTCTATAGCCAAAAACCTTGTTGGATTGGCTCGAGATGGGAAAACGCGAAGGTTTTGGCTCAAGGGTGATCTATTATTCACCAAAGGAGACCGGTTATATGTGCCTAAGTGGGGTGATCTTAGACGGACAATCTTGAAGGAGTGTCATGATTCAAAGTGGGCTGGTCATCCAGGTATCAAGAGGACACTGGCATTAGTAGAAGGCACTTATTATTGGCCAAGGATGGAAGACGACGTAGAGACGTACGTGCGAACATGCCTAATATGCCAACAAGATAAGATAGAGCAACGCCAACCAGGAGGACTATTACAGCCGCTACCTACACCGAAAGGACCATGGGAGAGTGTTTCCATGGACTTCATTACTTGCTTACCTAAGTCGGAAGGGTGTGGGAGTATTATAGTCGTGGTAGACCGGTTTTCTAAGTATGGTACCTTCATAGCCGCATCATCCGAAGTTACCGCGGATGAAACCGCAAAACTATTTTTCAAGAATGTGGTGAAGTATTGGGGGATACCGCATGTGATAGTAAGTGATCGAGATCCGAGGTTCACAGGGCGTTTTTGGACGGAGTTGTTCAAGATCATGGGGACGGACTTGAATTTCTCCACGAGTTTTCATCCCCAAACAGACGGACAGACGGAAAGGGTGAATGCACTATTGGAGCTCTATCTTCGACACTATGTAAGTGCAAATCAACATGATTGGGCTAAGCTTCTTGATATTGCTCAGTTCTCTTATAACATGCAAAGGAGTGAGTCCACGGGGAAGAGTCCTTTTGAGTTGGTGACAGGACGCCAACCTTTGAACCCGAATGCTTTGGCCGCTTCATATGATGGAAGCAGCTCAGCCGCTTATAGAACGATGAAGGAGTGGCATGAACAAGCCGACTTGGCGCGAGCATCACTAGATAAGGCGGCCAAGAAAATGAAGAAATGGGCGGATGAGAAAAGACGACATGTTGAGTTCAAAGTTGGGGACCAGGTGATGGTGAAGCTTTTACCTCAACAATTCAAAACATTTAGGAAGGTGCACAAAGGATTGATTCGGAGATATGAAGGCCCATTCCCGGTAATTGGACTTGTTGGGAACGTATCTTATCGAGTTCAACTACCGCCCAAGTTAAAGATTCATCCAGTCTTCCACGTAAGTTTTCTAAAACCTTATCATGGGGACGAGGAAGACCCAGAACGAGGAGTTTCCAAACGAGCACCAATGGCAGTTGCGACTTCGTTCGATCGTGAAGTGGAAGATATCTTGTTGCATCGAACGGTACGGAGACGAGGTGTGCCGAGCTATAGAGAATACCTGGTTAAGTGGCGTAACTTGCCCGATAGTGAAGCAAGCTGGGAAGCCGAAGACTTATTGTGGCAGTTCACAGACAAAATCAAGAAATATCACGAGGATCACACGACGAGGACGTCGCGAGCTTAGGTGGGGGAGAATGTCACAACCCAACAAGTTTGTGACCCACTAAGATTATGACCCAATTAAGAGTTTTAACCCAAGAACCTCATGGAAGGCCCAAGAACATCATGGAAGCTCCCTAGAACTTTCCCATGAGTTCTTCCATGGAATGGTATGGAATGTTCATGGAAATATCTATCTCCATGTATATACTTGAAGTTTCTAGTACTTAGATCCTAACCATTGATTTAGATTAATCTTAGCCATCCATTTTGTGTTAGAAGTAGTATAAATAGGGGTGGTCTCATTTGGCACACCACACCTCAAATCTCAAACATTCTCTCTTGTAAAGCATTCTCAAGCAATATAAGTATTTTCTTCAATTCCACTTGTTCTATAATATTTTCTCTTTTGGTTACTTGAATCATTATAAGGTCCGAGTAAGGCTGACTTAGTAGAGACTAAGTGCCGCACGTGAGCTTATTGAGATAAGTCCGTGACAAAAGGGTGTTCACCCGGTAAAACATGTGTAACAATTAGGGTATTAGAGTGTCAAATGAATTAATTCATATATTGATATATTCAATAATATTCAATCATTTGGGTATAGCCTAAATGGCCACCGAATTCTCAATAAAGCATGAGATCCAGGTTCAATTTTTGGTAAAGTTCAACATTGAATTTTTTGGACTTTTGACTAGAGGAAGCGTTGATGTGCGCAATTTATTCGGTTATGGATCTCTTTACTCGAAGGCTCGTCATCCAGGAATTTTACTCGCTAGTAGAAACCCAATATGATTGTCGCTATGGGAGTTTCCTTTACGAACAAAAAAAATTATATTCAATCAAACTCTCTCAACCAAGCCTCTCAGAATCCAAAACTATCAAATATGAAGTTTAATTTACTAATCTACCAATCTACGATCTTACTTAAAAAAATGGTAATATACATTCGGAATGTGAAAACTTTTTATTTGTCTGGGATATTTAATGTTTTTACCATAAAATAAAACAAATCGGTACAAACCTATTGAAAAACCTCAATTATTATCTAGTGCCCACTAGTATTGAAAATTTTTAACTTCGCCCCTACCATATAAATGCAAATCTAAACAACCCTCAATTGAAAAATATATAAATATAAAGTAAAAGACATAAATGTCACAAAAGTATGTATTTAACATCTTCTTAAAATTCATATTCATATTCATATTCATATTCATATTCATATTCATATTCATATATATTCTACGCAATTCATATTCATATTCATATTCATATTCATATTCATATTCATATTCATATATATTCTACGCAGCAAGACAATAACACTATGAACAGTATCACTTTTATATTATTATTTTTTTATTAGTCACTTTATAATATACTTAATATACTAAAAGGTGAACATATATCATGGACGTGATCAGCTCCATGGCTAAGCAAATTTTGGAGTACAAGCTGGATAAGCAAATATGGACCACAAATGATCATTCATCATATAGTGATGAATGATAATTTAATCATTCATCCTCGTACGATGAATGATACGTTATTATTCATCACTATATGATAAATGATCATTTGTGGTCAACATTTGCTTATCAAGTTTGTACTCTTTTTAAGCTTAGCCATGGATCAGTCCACTATAATGAATACAAGAGCCAAGCATGACAATCTACTTATCTTTTAACATAACTTACTTCAATTTTCATTACTTACAATTACAACTACCTACGATTCTTCACGTCTAAAAAGCAATCTAAATCACAATCCAAATCCAAATCCCTGTGTCAATCATCACCATATAGTGATATGTTCATGAACTTTCTTGGTACTCTCCCGGTACAAGTTTTACTCCATTGGTACATCTCGTAAATCCATTATCGATATCACCAATGACCCACAAGCCCAAACACATATGAATATGTATAAAACATGGGCCGTTTGGGAAAGCAGAATATAACCAAACATTGGGTAGACGTTAATGAAAACGGAGCAAAAGAGAACATCAAACAAGCAATTTTTTTTGAGCCACCATATGGAAATCTACAAACTCACAAGCGTTGTGAAAGTATATTTATTTTTCAAAAAATAGCTATATAAATTAAATAATATAGTAAACTCCAGTTATTCTAAGAAGTCTACTATAAATATAAGTGTTGAGGTAACGCTGCTATAAATTGTAAGAAGTGTTGAGGCAACATTGTTAATGTAACAGTTCAATCTTTCTATAATAAGTACTCTATATAATAATGGTCGAAAGTGATCCTAGTAGCACCTATCATGTTCCATATGGGAAAACCATATGGGGAAAACCTTTATCAAGTTAAGTGTATAACTCCACTCAAATAGCACACTGTTGGACCATATTCAAATATTTTGGGTCAAGCCCATCTGTGCAAAGTAACCATTTTATTCACATGTATAGTAAACTATACCATACCAGAAATACTTTTTCAAGTCGCGAATACTTCATAAAAAATATTCATCTACTAACTAAAAAAAGGTAAGAAGAAGTGGCGGTAGCACAGGTTATATGAACCACATGCTTATTTCACTTTTATTCACAACTCAGGTCATCTCAAACGCACACAAAAAAAGTCATAAAAACACTAGGAGATCATAGCAACATAGAAATGTTAAATTTTTCCTATTTCATAAACAGATCAGACCTTGGATGTTGCTTCGGGCTCGCTTGTTACCTTTTGAGATTCAAATTTATCAATAGCTACTTGAAGCTCATCTGAACCTCCAACAGCTCTCATGGTGTAGAAATAGACCCCAAATACAAACCCGGTTAAACCACCAGCAACCACTAGATTCTTAGTCTTTGGTGCTAGGCTCCCAAATCCAGCCATTTCAATCGGTTAAACTGTCACTTTTGTAGTAATCTTAACCTACATTGAAGACCACAGGACCAGTATTATCAAACAATTATCAAATAATTTATTTTATTAAAATATCAAGTGGATTGCTATGGTACTAATATAGTGTTTTAATCGTATTTAATACGAGTACAATACAATATGTTATGTTTTATCCAGAATAGAAGCAGACCGGAGCCAACATTTGATAGATCTTAATCCAGAATTATCGCTTCATTTGATCAAGAACTAAAATGGTGAGAAACAGAGAAACCAATTAACGTGTTAAGCCCACTCCTCTAAACGTCTATTAAAGACTACTATTCAAAGTATCTACTGTTCATGGACTCATACTTTCCTTATAAACACGAGCACGTGGTCTGGCCCACCCATCCCCGGAGCAAAAGAATTACCCATCTTGTCCCAGATCTATATTGAGTGATTACCCAACATGTACATTTTGTCGCTACTCTATTAAATCATTTTCAATATGCAAAATAGGGGGAAAAATGATAAATTGTTACAGCATGCGCCGAGTTATACGGCATGACGAATAATGATGACGCGATTGTTGGTCCTTTCTAGGGTTGCTTAAAACCGAATTAATCGAAAATTCAGATACTAGATTTCAATATCCGAAACTTTAAGATATCCGATTTTATCTGAATTATAAAAAAAAAAAAAAAAAATGAAGACAAGAAAACTGACTATTTAAATTTAAATAAGATTTGACTTTTAGGCAATTGAGTAGTTATATCTGCAATTTGAAATCGAACAAAATTTAGAGATAAAATTAATAGAAAATCTTCACTCGTAGAATAGAAGAATCAAGCAAACATCACCAAAATCAGCAATACGAAATCAAACAAAAAACCAAAAACAGGGCTTAAGCTAAAAGACTTCAACCTCAGCGGTTGCTTTAAATCAACTAAACGAGGTTTGTATTTCAGATATCGTATATACAAACTATTATAAATACAAACAATTAATATCCTAATCCAAAAAAGCACTATCTGAATTTCGGAAAATCTATTTTTTCTTAAAGATTTAGATTATTGAAGATCTCTAACCCAATCAAAGAGAGATGAATATGCAACCACAAATTGAGGATGATGAAATGAAAATAAACGGGATCAAGGAGTTAGGGATCGATCCACAAAAACAGTTGCAAGAGAAAATGCATCAGATAAGGAAGAGAAAATTCTTCCTAAGCATTTTAGAGAAGATCAAAATTGTACTCAAAAGTCGAAAATTACATATGTTTATACACTCACTTGCAAGGTAAATTGCATTTAAAAAGTTTGATGGACTTGTGAGACAAATTCAAACACACTGTCTAACAAGCCATGCCTCATGACTCACAAACTCGGTTTAAGCAGGCTACCGAAAACCTATTAATTTCCCTAGCATAAGCAGATAATCAAGTTTCATCCTTTTTCTTTAACAGCAATACGGGATCAACCCAGGGGGACTTAACCACCCACGCGTTCATCTCCCCAGTTGCATAACCCGCCCCCCAACTGCTGCTCAGGAGGAAACCCGGCCCAATCCGAGGGCATGGGCTGTAAAACTCCCCCTCCCCCACTGCAACGCGATGTGCGGAAGGCACCCTTGGGTGGAATTCAAGGGTAAAGGGCAACCTTGTGTGCAATGGTGCACCCACGGGAGTCGAACTCCTGACCTCACTACCACATGAGCTACAACACATACAACACAAGGTATAATCAAGATTCATCCTACACACAGTAACAGATTATATGCGATTTACAATCAATTTCAAAAAGCGAACAAAACACAGACGCAAGCAGAAACTTAACCAATTCCTTAGTAATAAAATTAAATCATCTTATTCGTAAAGCTATTAAGGAAGGAAGACCATTATGACGTCATGTCGTCATACAACCGAGATAGGCTTTGATATCTTACCTGATACTCCGTAATAACGACTCATAAACTAAATCATCAAAAGATAATATAATACTCCTAGTAATATAATATTAATTTTGAAATTCGCAGAGAAGAATATAAAATGAAATAATTAGAGTGGATTTAGCTACCACGTAACATATAAAGTTAACATTTTCAAGTATAAAATAGGTAAGAACCCTAAAGGGAGAAACAAACACCTGACGTGAAGGACGAACAGCAGCGATCTAGCGAAAAATGAAAGATACAGATGTACTGACTTGGAAGGTTAAAAATTTGTGTGCCCTAAATCCCCCTTTTATTCCCCTTTTATTAATTATTATTAATTAATTAATATTAATAATTAATTAATAAATAATTATAACATCATTTAACTTAAAAATATTAAGTTTTTTATTATAAGTTCAACGAAATTAAAAGAAAACATGACTGATAAGTAGTACATTTTTTTAAAGAAAACTTTCCAGTTATAACTGAGCGGAATGAAAAGGAGATTGTTATCTATAAACGAGGTAAAACGATAGCTCGTGTTGCTATGGTAAATTATTCTCATTTTTTCAATAACTTATATTTACAATATACATGAATAAGATTAAGACTGATATAAAACTTAATAGTTGTCATTACTTCCTTTATTTTAATATTTTCGATAAGATTTGTTGATTAAGATATGAGATAATTGAATAAAAAATAACATAACATTTACTTAAATAAAAACTTTTTGTTGTGAAGTTTTATAAATTCTTTAGAAACAAATTCTACAAAGTAAAAAAGAAATATAAATTATTTTAAAAAGAAAAGAAAAATGAGAAGTGAAAAAAATAATAATAATAATAAAAATAATACTCTTTGTTGACGCCATCATTAATCTTCAACGTGTGTAATTCGTTACTCCATCCAGTTCTTACTTTAAATCGTTGATCGTTTATCTTAATTAAAATAATTAAATAATCGATAAATAATATGACACTTGAAAAAGGTAATGTTTATTTTGTGTCTAAAAATTATATTCGTTTCATTATAAGTACTTTGTTTTTAGTTTTGAAAAGGCTTTCTATATTGAATTTTGGCATTAAATATTTTATTTATGTCATATAAAATTTGATTATAGCTGCATAATTAAAAATGAGTTTTAAATGTGTTTTTGTTTATAAAATTTTATCAAGTATTACACAATGAAAAAAACTCAAAGTTGAAAAATCAAAGCGTTCAAAAATTAAAATATGCCATTTTTTTATCTTGAAACAAAAAAATAAATGAAAAAGATAATAATTACAATTAAAATACCAATAATAATATTAATAATTAATAATTAATTATAACAATAATTATTTACATTAACATATTAACTATCAGACAAAAGTTATGAATAGTATCAGGGGTATTTTCGTCTTTTCACCTTTTTTCCCTTCCTTTTTTCCATTCTTTCTTTCAAGGAGCACCACAAAAGCCCCCACACTTTGTTCAAAAATAAAAATCGACCCCAACACAGGGGGTTAAAGAGTCAAATCAAAATTTTCATAAAATATCTTAAATAAACTCAACTCAAATATTCAACAGGTCATATCTTCTCGCTCGCAACGAGTTAAATTTTTCCGACACCATCCTTAAACTCGAAATAATTTTATGAACACAATGTCACTAACTATACGCAAAACGGGCACCTTTAAAAAAACACTAAATATTTAGGGTACTATTCATATATGTTGATTTTTCACTCGCAGGCTCCGTAACTAAACACAATAAAATACATTAAAAATCGAACCCCTGGCGCGAAGTGAGGGTTCGAAAACTAGTATTAACTAATAGACAAATCTTATGAATAGTTCCCGGGGCATTTTCGACTTTCCACCTTTTTTTATTTTTTATTTTAACTAAATTTCATTTTACCAACAAAGGCCCCCACACTTTTTTGAAAAATTCAAATCGATTCCTCAAACAGGGGGGTAGAGTGTCAAATAACCATTTTCATAAAAAAATCTTAAATAAACTCCACCCAAATATTCAACGGGTCATATCTTCTCGCTCGCAACGAGTAAATTTTTCCGACACCATCGTTAAACTCGAAATAATTTTAGGAACACAATGTCACTAGTTATACGCAAAACGGACGCTTTTTAAAAAAAGCTAAATATTTGGGGTACTTTTCATACACGTTGATTTTGCGTTAAATTTTTAAAAGTCGATAATTCCATAGCGAAACGCGGAGATGCACATATATTGTTAATTTAAAATAACATTTAAATCTCTCACGAGTTATACCTTTTAGTTCGACTCGAGTTGCGCGTCAACGACATCATCGTTAGCCACAAAATAATTTTACCAAACGCAATAAAATACATTAAAAATCGAACACCCGGCGCGAAGCGAGGGTTCAATAACTAGTTTATACTATATTATTATTATTATTATTATTATTATTATTATTATTATTATTATGTATCAAACTACAATTATACCTTAATCTTAAGTAATAATTACTTGATTTATATATATGTTTAGTTAAAGTGTGAAAGTGGGCTCGATGTCTAGGAGTATCTAGGTGATTCTAGTTTATTGATTTGTAGCGCTTTGCGTTGGTGTGTCAGACAGCGTGATTCAATTGTTGTTGGTGTTTATGGATCTCGACAGTTTTGAAAGAAATTTGTTAAATGAAGTTAGGCGTGTGAATGATTTTGTTTTGATTTGTGCAAATATACGGAGTCTCTTTGATTTATTACAAGGTTGCTAGTGAATGAGGTTTGGTTCACTTGCTTGTTGTATTAATGTGTAATATATTAATATTAATGCAATAGTTTGTCGTTTGTTGATTGGATTTGTTTTATTCATGTTTGTGTAATTTGATTGGTATGTATGATGTATGATAATACACTAGTGTTTTGTCAATTAAATTATTGAATTGACTCGAATAAATTCTTGAATCTTCTCAAATAAATCGTTAAAATTCCATCACTCATTAACTTGTATCACCTTATTTAAAGATCATTAGATCTATAATTTTTAATTTATGTCTTTCAAGAAAATGTTAATAATGGAATAAAAAAAATAAAAACAATGTGTGTTAATTAATTTTTTAATTTTCTTTTTTATCTTTCTTATTTTATGTGTATACACACACGATGCTTTCTAATCTAACAAATAAAACATATACACCATCCAACAAACAACTCTTCACCGCCCTTACCGACGGCCGGTTTTCCCGTCACCGCCTTCAACCGCCTTCTTCTCCGGTGAATCGAACTAAAATACGCACGCCGTATAAATTTAAATCGAATTTCTACGATTTACACCTGAAAAGCTTCAATCCAATTCAATTCAATTTCGTTATCTTCATCACCAATTCAATTTCTTACAAATCCAGGCACGCTTCATTTTCATCATCCGATCAGATTTTTAAAGGTACTACATTGTCAATCTACATGTGATATTTAATTCCGTAATTAGCTTATGAATTTAGTTGCGTCGCGTATTTTAATTCGACTTATGTTGCATAAAAACGAATTTGAATCATATGTTTAGGGCACATAAAAGCGAAGTTATGCAATTCACAGATAATACCGGATTCAGTTACTTGTTTTTTAGAAACTAACACGCGCGAAGGTTTTATTATTATTATTATCATATATGATTAAAATCACGATAAGAAAAACTACGGTTCAATTTTTATTTTTATTTTTGCAAAATTAATTGTGGTCTTGTTCATTATCAATAGTAACTTTGGTTAGTATACTCTTTTTTTTTTTTAACGGCGATTTTTTTGATATCAGTAGATCATTTATTTCAACGTCCCTCATCATTTGCACGTATCACACACGTTCAGCTGGAAACCCGAACCCGATCGATGGTTAGCCGGGAACACATCCATTCGGGATTGTTCCTGGGTAGAGGTCCGTGAACGAATCCGCTAAAATCTCCCTATAGGATCAATATATACCACCATTATTGGTGTTCAATTGTTTTAAAGAAAATCATGTCATCCATAAGGATCAAACCCATGACCTCTCCCTATCCCATGACACAAAGTAAAAATCATGTCATCCATAAGGATCGAACCCATGACCTCTCTCTCTATCCCATGACACAGTAAAAATCATGTCATCCGTATTAAGGTAATGAGTATAATTGAGCAAATTTCCATATATCCTTTTTTTAAGATAATCACCAATCGTGATCCAGCATTACTAGTACATTACTATTCTTATTCGAAAATGGGGTACCTAAAATGGAAGCATGAGTGTTCTATATATAGCAGTGTGAATACAAATTTCTAAGTGGATCTATGTAGGTGTGAGTGAAGTTGGTTAATGCAACAGTGTTCATCTTATGGTATGTATATTTCTTCTTTTGATTCTAGATAGTAATAGTAATAGGCTCGGGTTTATATTTTTTGGGGAAAAACAATCAATAGACGGTGCTAGTTTGAATGAAGTATTAAGAAATGGTCAGCCCTGCAGTACGAACATATGGACTCGAGAGTGTACTTTCTTCCTTCATATATTTTCATGTTTAATTCGTATTTAGAATAGGCTCATTTCGGATATATCATTAGAATATATATTATGGCTTCTGTTTATTTTGTTTCTGATAGTGCTATGTACCTTTTGTGAGTACATGTCCTTTTTGACCTTGAAATCCACCCAAGGTCGCCTTTCGCACGTTGCGGGGGCAGCGGGGAGGGGGTTTTATTGTCCATGCCCCGGATTGGTCCGGGTTTTCTCCAGGGCAGCAGTTGGGGGTGGGTTATGCAACTGTAGGAGATGATCCTGTGGGTAATTCCAAATTGCTGTTAAAAAAAAAATTTAATAAAATAAAAATTTACAAAGACTAGAGTCCACTCATGCTCAGGAAATGTGTGTTAATGTCATTTGTGTAGTACGCTTCTATGAGTGATATCTGATAACGTCTGTTTTTACAGTTACTTCTTGTTGCTATCTATTGCAATGTATTCGTTGAAGTCATATTCAAAGACAGTGGGCCAGTTGATCACATGCAAAAATGGTGGCAGACGGCTAATGAGACGTTTACAGAACGTTCCTGAACTTGAAAATTGTGTCCAGAGTCGATATTTTAGGACCATTGGAAACATTGAAACATTGCCGTTATCCAGTATGATGGTTGCTTACCCTCATAAGGAAGCCCGCTTCTCGCAATATATGCCCTCTTATACATATACACAAAGGAGGAGATTTCTTGGTTGTGGTGATGGGGACGAAGGAAGTAATGTTTTGTCCAAAGTTCACGAGGAAAAGCGTATTATGGGGTAATACTTATCTTTCCTTATTCTTATCTCTCTATTTTTTTCTCTTTTTCAAGTATCATTACTATTTACTAGTGTGCTAATATCAAAGTAAATAGGACATGGCTGCATTTAAATTTTCCTGTCGAATTTAAATTTATTTGGTAATCGAACATAGTGGTAATCAGCTTTTTTTCCAAGCATCCAACTTTCTTTTGACTGTATAAAATCGCCTACGTTTCGATTTGATTCAACGTAACCAGATTCTAAGAAATCCAGTTTACATTAATCTGATCCCTTAAGCTGTAAAGTTGATTAGTTGGCGGCAGACGTGTTGATAACTTTTGATCGTGTTGGTTTACGTGGCACTGACAAACGTTTAGTTAAGCTAATAGCCTTTAGAAGAAATGGTTTTTTTTTCAGCCAAAAAGAGATGGTTGTGATCTATATAGAATTGGAGCAAAGTTGTATACCTTTTTTATGCATTCATTCCTATTTCTTATATCAAATATCTCATGTAAACTTTCTTTAGCGTTTAATTTCTTTCTGAACTTAGATGGGGTACTCACTTTGGCTCAGGTATTCCCCAGAGCAGTTATTTGCAGTAGTTGCTGCTGTTGACATGTATCAAGATTTTCTTCCCTGGTGTCAACGATCGGATATTATTCAACGTCATTCAGATTCGGCTTTTGATGCCGAATTGGAGATTGGTTTTAAATTTCTTGTTGAAAGTTATGTATCTCACGTGCAAATGGTAAAACCAAAGCTGATAAAGGTGAGGCTTTCTTATTTTTTCTTAAACTATAAATTTTTTAAAAGTGGAACGTGTGTTTTACTAGTCTGACAAGTAGTCAAGCTTAAATAAATACGAAATTCTAATGTAGATTATAAATCGGAAGTTTATTTTTACACTGTGAAGACATCTTTTTTCTAATAAGAAGATCGATGAATTTGTCTCTGCTTTGTTTAAATTTCAGACAACCTCATCACAAAGCAGCCTTTTTGATCATTTAAT
The DNA here is from genome assembly GCF_046630445.1 of Rutidosis leptorrhynchoides. Taxonomy (NCBI): domain Eukaryota; kingdom Viridiplantae; phylum Streptophyta; class Magnoliopsida; order Asterales; family Asteraceae; genus Rutidosis; species Rutidosis leptorrhynchoides. The sequence continues at coordinate 678,955,550 of NC_092334.1, read as the reverse complement.
AAACATTTGGGAGTTTCATCCGGGACCCGTTCCAGGAACATGTGACCTTCATTTCTTTGTGGATTTCAAGTTCCAGTCACCCTTATACTCACAGGTAATCGTCATTTTGCAAACCTTGGAAAGATGCTACAAAGGTTTAATATTTTGACGAATTCTTTAGCATATAGGTGCCATTTTTGCTCTTTCGTTTTACGTTTATTGGACTCCTTTTTGTTTCTCCTTTTTGAATAACAGCTATGTAGACCATAGAGGTGGCAAAGTTGACCCATTTTACTTGTGAGTGGGTCGATTTGGGATGTTTCATCTCTAACCAGTCAAACGAGAAATTTAATTCAAAAGTAGCTCAAAAGGAAATGGGTCAAATGGGCTTATAGGGTCACAAACCTAATAAGTATCGAAAAATATGGTTTGGGCGTTCACTAGATATGGCAAATTTTGACCTGGAGCAAATGATCATATTCTTGGCCACAAGTCCGCTACCAACCTGCCCATAAGGGCGGAGCTTTCTTAGGGCAGGAGGGGGCCCTCGCCCCTCCAAAAGTTTGAGTAGCTAGCGGAGCTTTGTAGCCCTCTGAGTTACGGACGTTTAGGCTTTTGAATCAACTAAAACGGAGTCCGTATGGAGGAGATATGACCAAAACAGTGAAGGCTCGCAAAATTTGTGCGTTGCCACCGTTTTGGTTACATCTCCTTCAAACAGACTCCAATTTAGTTGATTTAGAAGCTCAAACGCTCGTAACTCAAAGGACTACAAATTTCATTTTGATTGTTACCTGAAATTAAGAGTTATAAGAGTCATTGGTCCTAGAGAGGCCATTTTCTCTCGGAGATATCACCAACATACTCAAAATTAATATTCTTCACTAAAATCGGTTGGTATTTCGATATAATATGTCATGTTCGGCCCCTCCAAAACAACTGCTCAAGCTCCCACTGCTGCCCATTTTCCCATACTTAAATTCACTTGAAATAGGCTAAAATTGTCTTTATTTCACTGATCTAATTATTTAGGATCTTTATTAAGGATGGTAGTGTTGAGTGTTAGCTTATAAGTGGGTTGATTTAGGTTATTTTTTACTTAAAATGGGTCAAATGGTTACATAAAAGAAGGTATGTTACTAAGAACATGTCTAAATGCTAATTGGTTATATGAGTCAAACAGGTTGAAAGCTGTCCAAAAGTGTATTGTTAATGTCTAAAATCTCCTTTGTTATATCATTATCATCCAAAAAATTAGTTTATTACCATCTGACAAGATATTTATATAAAAGGTTGCCCAATTTGACCCAAACCGTGCTGATCTGCTACCCACCCCGCCCGGCTTGCCCATGTTGCCACCTGCTACCTTCAATAATTGTTAACTTCACCTTTAGCCGTTGTCATTCTTGATATTTCTGTCTCACTTCAGATATAAGGAAACAATATGTATATATGGTCTAGAACCAAGTATGGATATGAACGAAGATGTATGGGTATTGTAGTTACCAAGGAGTATTTTCAAGTCTTTACTTAATGTTCTTATATGTGCACATCATATATTTAAAAATACGATAACTTAGCTTATGGTTGTGATGTACAGATGGCATCCATGTTCTTTAAGGAAGTGGTCTCTCGGCTAGTTGGTTCGTTCAATGATCGTTGCCGTTTGATATATGGGCCAGGGGTCCCAGTTCACGAATTAAATATTGAACGAAGGGCGTGAAACTGTAACTGGTAATCATATTGCATTACCTACTACATGTTACACTAATTAGCGAGCACTTATAACTAGTTTCTGGATATGCCAAGACATTCACAGTCGAGCAATTCTTTTATTCTCTAAAAAATCCTAAAAGTAGCAAAATGGGTGGGTCATTAATTGTTTAAAAGCGGTACTTCTTTAGTACAGGCTCGGTTATCAGTGTGTCAAGTATTATGGAAATTACTATTTTATCTTATACGTACTCTCTAAAGATTTTAATTTAAATTTTCTGATAAAGGATTTAGGAGGTTAACACCCTGGGTTGACTTTTGAGCCGTCAGACTTGTCAAATTTGACTTTGTTGACATTGCAGGCCAAAATGTTTGGAGTATGGATCCCGAATCTAGATCTTGTATACTAGATATTTTGTGCTATTGGTGAACGACTATCTGATTCTTTTGGTATTTTACAAAGCCATTGATTGATTCAAGATCCGAGGTTCGAGGGGATTTTTAGGGTTAAAACATTTTCCAATTTCTGTTTCACGTTTGACTTTTTCCTGAAAAGTCATAGCTGTAGTTTGTAAAACACTGAAATGAATTAGGTCTTCTGACCTTTTAGAAATTGTTCACACTTTGCTTACTATGCACATCTTTACACCTTGTATTTGGTTTTTCAGAACTTGCAAGACACAAACTTAGTAGCTGTTTTTTTGCTGTGAAAAAAACGAAGAATTTTATAAACAGACCCGATAAGCGTTGAAATTTGAAAACAAAACCTAACTAAAACAACTCATGCTATCTACATGCAAGCGGAGCCTACAAACACAACAATGAACGAAACAAAGCAAACAACAAAAGCAGCCGAGGAACCTAATAACTGAACCAAAACAATACCACGTTGAATCAAAATCCAACCTATCAAACGACATCCAATTTAGAAACAGAGGAACCTAAAATCACAAACTTAGTAATTGGTAATGGACCTGGACTTCCGTATTTGGGTCATTTTGCACATTTTATCACAACTTCATGAGTCAGATTTGACACGTAAATTATCAACGATGACAACGAAGCTTAGACAAAATATATGTAAAATTTGACATGTAAATTATAAACGATCACTTGTAGATAACAACAATCATCTAAGTACTACTTGGCATACAAACACAAGAGGGCTGTACAATACTTAATCTATAAATTTGGTTAATCTATTACAACCTGGCATACCTAAAACTATCATGTAAAATGTATCACTGAATCTAATTAGTAAAAACCAAAACTTACTCTCTTTAAACCGCCAAAGAAGTAACAACCCTTATGTTGAAAATGCAAACAAATCATGTACATGATACAACAAACGGTAACACTTATGAACTTTCCTTTTTGTGGAAAATCGAAATTGATTTCAACTTCCCTGTCCCTTTCCATTTTGTTGTTCCTGTCCCTTTCCATGTCCCCATCCCCGTCCATTTCTCTTTTCCTGTCCCTTTCTCCGTCCCTTTCCCTATCTCTGTCTCTGTCCCTTTCCCTGTCTCTGTCCCTTTCTCTGTCCCTTTTCCCGTCCCTATCCCTTTCCATGTCCCCATCCCTATCCCCGTCCATTTCTCTTTTCCCGTCCCTTTCCCTGTCTCTGTCCCTTTCTCCGTCCCTTTCCCTATCTCTGTCTCTTTCCCTGTCTCTGTCTCTATCCCTTTTCCCGTCTCTGTACCTTTCTCTGTCTCTTTTCCCGTCCCTGTCCCTTTCTCTGTCCCTTTCCCCGTCCCTTTCCCTACCGTCATTAACGAAAACTTTGGCAAATTTATCCTCCTTCTAAAGAAACCTTTACCATCTTGTGACGAATCACCTTCGGGCTCACTACTTTTCGTACTAGACTCATTATTAACCGATGGGCCCGCGTTATGTGACGGTGAATCACGGTTCACCTTTTCACTCGCTTTTCGGCTCAATGCATGAAACAACCCTCCACGGCTCTCACTTTTTTGGTTCGGGTCATTTTCACCTTTTCGTTTCTTAAGCTCTTCTTCAATATTCAACGTACATTCTTTAGCCATTTCTGCTTTTTCTAACGCAACATTCAAAGCTTCTTTTCTCGAAGCTAATTCCGAATTAAGTTGCGTTAATTTATTCAAATTTTGCATTTCCGAATCTTTAGCTTCATCGATTTTAGCCATTGCGTCAGCCACTCGTTTATCAGCCACTTCTTGAGCTTCGTGGGCCTGTTTACTTAACTCATAATACTCCTCTAACGATATCGTGACCCCACCTTTCGGGTCTCCTTTTTTCGACCCACGTGCTGACTCACTCTCATGAAGTGCGTTAATCGCTCCTAGTGCCAACTTTTCTTTAGCCCGTGCAGCGTCTATCTCCTTTTGAATTTCAGCGAGTCGACTTGACACCGAACCGGCCCCACTTTTCGCTTGTTCAGCTGCTTCTTTCGCTTTCGATAGCACTAAACCAGCTCCTTCAGCTAACGATTTAGCGTTTTCGGTTTCTTCAGTTACTTTCTGTAATCGTTTCGGGAGTTCAACGAGCTTTTCTCGAGCTTCCTTTTCTTTCTTTTTTATATTTTCGAGATCTAATCTTGACCGTTTGAGATCGGATTCAAGATTCACAACGGCCCCTGCTCCTAACCCTTTCTGTTTCCTGATATTCGTTAAAACTTGTTTTTCGCTCTCGAGCTTTGCTGTTAGCGATTTTTCAGCCGTTTTCAAACACATGATCTCTTCGTTTGTTCGTTTGATGTTATTATTCACTTCTTCGAGATTCTTTTTCGCAATAGCAATACCCGATTGAATATCTTTTCGCGTAAATTTATCATCGTCTTCTTCGGGCATTTTCCCTTGCATATAAATCGCTAATTCGTCTTTTAGCTTTTGAAGTTCGGTCGAAGCGGTTTCAAGTTTCGACTTCATATCTTTTGCTTTGACAATTTGTTCTTTAAGTTTTTCGAATTCCTCTTCAGTTCGTTTTAGTTCTTGATCCCAATACAACTCTTCTTGATCGGTTTCACTACCTTCTTGAAATCGATGTTCTTCGGCTTCTAAATGCAAAGCATGAGTTGACTCGATTGACTCTTTCGTTGTTATGAGTTGAATAGTCAAATTTTCGACTTCGCTTTCGATTTCTTTAGCTGTTGATACAGCTTCTAGAGCTTTTTGTTGGGCCGAATCTCGTTCGGCTGCTAGAATAGCGTAATCTTTACGTGTTTCTTCGAGTTCGTTTTTTGCGGATACGAGTTCTTCAGCTGCTGCCAGGTGTCGAGCTTTGGCTACTTCAAGTTGTGTTTTGGCGGCTACACTTGATTCGTCCGTGATTCCTTGTTCCATTTCTTGAATTCGTAATTGAGCGAGTTCGGAATCTTGTTTTGCTTGACGTTCTTCGGTTTGTGCTCTCTCGAGGTTTATTTTTAGTTCTCGGATGAGTCTTTTCGTGGTGTCGAGATCCCGTAAAACTTGGTCTTTTTCTTGTTCGGCTGCTTCGGATTTTTGTTTGTAAATCGGGATTTCGTCTTGTGCTCTTTCGAGCTCTTGATCGATGAACCTGCGCCGCTACACGAACCAACCAGACAAACATGTAAACAACAAACATCACAAATGGGTCGAACCTTGAAACGGGTCAAAAGTCACCCAAATATATTCAACTCAAGCTCATATTATAGTTTATATCATCATATTTAATTACTTAGTTATGTTGAAACTTAACAAAATGAATAAAAAAGTGTTAACAAGGAGACTTCGACCCAACCCATTTTGACCCCTATTGTGTTGCCAAACAATTACCCAACCAATCCACCTTACCACGTTTAACATATACTAGTGTAATTTTTTTGATTCCTTCTCATTGGATTTGTACAATTACTCGTTTCTTTCATTGCTACAGATTTTTTTGGGCACCCTAATTTATGAAAAAAGTAGATAACAACAGTCTTAAAAGCTGTCGTAAGAAGATTCTATTGTATAAAAAGGTTGTACTTCATGGTTAAAGTAAAATTATGTCGGAAACATACCTCATTTGTCTGAGCTTTATGAGCTTTCCAATCAACAATCGCTCCGAACTTAGAAACGGCTTCTTTAACCGATTCAAACGGTGCAGCTGTATCAATGTGAACATTCGACTCGTCCTGTTTATTTGAACCATCTTTATTATTTACATTTGGAGAAACGTCAACACTTTTTTGGCGTCCTGAAGACGCTTCTGGACTTAAGAATATTGTATCCTCACTACCAACATCAGGAGAAGATTGATAACCGTGGTTTATTTCGGGCGTTGAAATACTATTTGTATTCTTCCCCTGAAATTTATCTTCATCCATTCCAGAAAGATCATACAAATATATTTATAGTCAGCTGAGTATCTGAAATAATAGTCATTGATCAGATAAACATTTCATTTCATTGAGTACTACAAAAGATCTTATTAAATATAAGACATATTTTGGATCAAGTAAACATGGTGAAAATACTTTGATATGGCCTAATTATCGAATAATGTTTGATTTCTTCGGGCTACTCGAGTATTCAAATGTATGCAGCCTAACCGAGTAATATGATCACCGTTTCTAACCTTTTTCTTGGTCACCCCAAGATATGCTGCTAATGGGGGTTAACATGAAACCTAATGCTAGGATATTAAGACCACAAATCCACAATTACTGGACTATCTTGGATGATTTTTATATGAATAAATAAATTAATACAATAAAACCCACATCCTACCATATAACAACAAACTTAAATTCTACCACACATAATATGTATAATAATCAAACAACTTGTTGGCTAATGTTTTAACAAAGATAATTCCCTAAAAATTAACAATTTGAAGATTAAACATAAAAATCATACCAGCAGATTTCCGCAGTCAAATCCAGAAAGGTTATTACAAAATCCTTCTGGATTTTGGCCCAAAAACTCAAATAAATCAACCAAAGCAACAATTTTACATCCAAATCCTCTGAAAACAAAATAAGATTCTAATCAAAAATCAAATACGCAATAATTTATTGAAAGAGCAAAAAAAAAAAACAATTTTATCATATGTACCTTTTTCTTGGATGAACAAAAAAACAAAAAAAACTCAATAGATTCTGAAAATGATTCAAATGATATCACTTCCTAAATTTTGAAGATGAAAAAATAAATTTGTGTGACTTTGTTTACCACAACAGAATGTAATCTGAAAGGCACAGGTGTTTGTTCATTTTCTGTTAATTTTTTTGATCTATATGATATATGATTTATCTGTATCTATATTTTTTGATGATTTGGTGATTTTTATTTTGAGGGTGAGAAGTTTGTAGCTGCCATTGTTTCACATCTTCTGTAACTAAATATAGATCTATTCACCCCCATGCAGTTTTTACACGTGCTCATTTTGTTGTACGGAGTATTATGTTACGTACTCTAATAATAATTTCCTAGCTTTCTCTTATTTAAAATTATATAACCAAAGTTACGCGTAACCACGCGTCTCATATCACTCGTTTCCATTGCTGTACAATGCTTTACAAGTTCCAAAACACCAAGATGGTTTCGAATATTTTATATCACACTACTAGAAAAATGACAATTTGGCACGACTCTTTTTCGGACGACTGGATGTCGTCTGGAATAATACACTAAACGACAAAAATGCCATCTTTTTTGGGCAGCTTTTCTGAAAAGTTTGACCATATTTTCCCGAACAACCATATGTTGTACCGAAAAATGGTTCTCATTTTTTATTTCATAACGTGGAAAAAATTTGGCTCCAACAACTGAAAAAACTGGCGTGAAACTGTCGTCCAGGATGTTTTGGCTCCAAAAGGTAATTATTTAGGCGTGCATTTTACCGGACGACATGTCGTCTGGAAAAGATGACACTGCAGTTTTTTTTTGTTTATTTAAACACAATTATTAACATTTTTTTTTCACCTCAACCTCACTATATCATCTTTACATTGTATTCGAAATGGAGGTATATATACTGTGTGTGTGATGAAGTTGTTCTCCAAACGTCTTGCAGACCGGAATCCTGGACGTCGTAACTAAGGTTGTTCTAACTATCCGGGAAAAAAACAACTTTCGTCCGGAAAAACTTTCTGGAACGAAAGTTTGGGGACGACAAGTCGTCCGGAAAGAGTATACGAGACATCATGTCGTCCCCAATTAATCAAAAATGTCGTCCCTAAATAGTGATTTTCTAGTAGTGCACTACATATAATTGTGTTGTAGAATCCTGTTCATTTATCGTTTTATAGTATGAGGCTATGAGCCATTAAGATTTGTCACTATGTTAGGGTATGAGACCCATTTGAAGTTTGATCATTAACTTGTCACTCACGCTCAAAAATTATCAAATGGCCTGGAAAGAATAACCACTACTAGGGGATATAGATGAAGTCTCGCTTAGTAAAGAAAGTTGTAGATTCGTAAAAAAGGTAGCATACTTGAGAAAGAAGGGATGTACACTTTTCTTTCAACCCAACTATACTATTCATAGTTGTGGGTCATTGTATAGAATAACATTATAATCGAAGTTACTCGTTAACCGCACGTCCATATGGCTGCTGACTCGTTTCCATTAATGTACAATGCCTTACGAGTTCCAAAAACCGAGATGGTTTCGAATGTTTTATACCATTGCACGAGGTTTCAAAATACGTGAGACGGGGGCGAGACGGTCGGGTCCTAAAAAGGTCGAGACGTTCGAGACGGGGTCGAGACGGACGTTGACCAAAGTTGACTTTTAAATATATAAGTATATAAATGTATATGTGCGTACATATTTTAAAGCCAAAAACTTTAATTGGCTAATTTGTACCCATAATCGTTATCACCGTTAATATATACAGAAAATTCAAACTAAAATACAACAAATTTTACCGATTTTACCGACTTTCTGACTTTTTCGAATTTTGGGAGACTTTGATCTGATTTTTTCAACTTTTACCCGAATTTTGACGGTTGACTGTCATAGACGGTTTTCTTCGAGACGGAACGGGCTAGTCACCAAACCGTCGCAACGAGCGTCGCAACGGCTCGAGACGGGGTGTTTTGCTATAGTGCCACTGCATATAATTGTAGGATGCTATATATTTTTATGATTTATCGTTTTTTAGTACGAGCCATTGAGATTATTCACTATTTTATGGTATGAGACCGATTTGAATTTTGATCATAAATTTGTCAGCTTGTGCTCAGAAACTATGCATGCTGTTAAGTACTGGTTATGGTCATGTAGATTCTTAAATAGTTTGTTAAAACCCTTATTTGTTCCATTTTTGCTATAATTTGTTTTGATTAAGATGCCAAAGGAGCAAAATTAATAAGTGTTTGATATTGCTACGAGAGAAAAGTGCTTTAGGACTGAAATTCAATGTAAGAAGAAGGCGTAATGAAAATTTTTACCTTACATTACAAATAACAGATTACAATTCAAATAAACGAATTTGGATACTGATGAATGTAAAGGTGTTTAGTATACTTGTTTTCTTGAGTACCGAATACATTCTTCCGGTCTCAGGTTAATTCTATGCAACACATTCCGGCAGGACAGCGATAGATACATTGAGACATCTCTACATCTCTTAGCGTACGTATGCAACACATTCTCATCACTCCCCATCCTGCCTCAGGTGGAAGTTTCCAGAAGTTTCGCTATTTACAACCCTCCTGGAAATGTACACCCAGATGGAATGATAGAGTTAGTTGTTTGATATGCTTGAATGTTAGAGGTGGCAAAACTAACCAATTGGGCAAGTTGGGTAACAGGTCTTAATGGGTTGTTATCAAAATGGGTTGGTTTTAAGTGTGGGTCAAAAAGTGTCAACCCACCAAGAATAGACTCGTGTTTTATACAAATATATGATATGATGATGGTTTAGTCAGAAATATTTAGAAATTTTCAAAAAAATAAGAACCTTAATGCTTCTCAACCTCCTCGTGTACTGATTTGGGTGTCTTATCGACCTCCTCGTGCATGAAGCTTGGTGGCTTATGGACCTCACCGTCCACGGACTTGGGTTTGGGTGGCTTATCGTGCACGGATTTGGGTGGCTTATCAACCTCCTCGTGCACAGATTTGGGTGACTTGTCGACTTCGCGCACAGAGTTGGGTGGCTTATCGACCTCGTCATGCACGGACTTGGGTGGCTCGGACTTGGGTGGCTTATCAACGTCCTCGTGCACGGATTTGGGTGGCTCATCGACTTGCTCGTGCACGTAGTTGGGTGGCTTATCGACCTCGTTATGCTCAGATTCTGATGGCTTCTTAACCGCCTCGTTCAGGGATTTGGGTGGGAATATTCCATCGACAGTAGCATGAAGGGAACTATATGATTTTGTGTCATTACAACGATTTACAACCACCTCACCCTATCAAAAATCAAAAGGAAAATTAGGATTACTCGTTCATGACAACCAAAAAAAAAAAAATAATTATCTTCTAAAAAGTAAATATTTATAGAGTACCTTAGGGTTGATGATGAATATTTTGTCCTTTGATATGCCAACCTTGAGGTAGCTGAATTCATCTGTGTCTCTATTTCCAAAACCCGCATAAAATGGGTTCCACTCGGGCGGGAAACATGCCCTGATTTCCTGGAAAGCGTAAAACCGCGTGAGAAATACATCTTACAAGTTTCGCTTATGGTGTAAACTATAGACGAATGACCGGGACCCAGCATTGTGCAATTAAGTTGTAAAGTGTAAAAAGTAATTTATTAGAAACCAACCGCCAAACAAGCAATCTTGAATTCGTGAGGAGCTCTTCTGATAACTGCATAAGAATACGAGCGAGACTAAACTATAAATAGATACAGAAGAATAAAAACAATTATGATCCGACTTTTTGAAGTCAAACAGAAGTCAAAGAGCAACTTGTTTGACCCTCAATAGTGATTTTTTTTTAGATGAGTTAACGTTTTCGTGTAAAGATAATACTAAAGACTTTACCTTCCCGAAAAAGTGATGGAAATAGTCCATCAGGCGAAATAACAACAGGTCCTTCGGGTAAAGTCTTCCCATCCTACAACACGATTTAGTAAAAGTCAAACAGAGAGGTAATTTGACTTAAAAGGGATACGATTAGCAAAATATCTGGCTTTAAGGGATGATATCAGAGATTTAATCTCTTCAAACTACCTGCGTAAGGTTGATTAAGAACTGGCGAGTGATATCGGCTTGAGAAATTGATCGAGCACTAAGAAACAGAATTTCATATCCGTTGTCCTGTGACACAAAAGAAGACAACGAAACCATGATTCTATGTAAGTTATGAGTCCTCGTATCAAATAAAGATCATATAATTTAACTAAACGAATAGTTTACTCAAGTATTTGAATGTCAATCAAATGTTGAAAATATTCTGATCAATTTTAAACCAAGGTAATCAAAAGGATCATCAAAGCACTACAGATATATAGCGATGATTAATATGGCCATTTAGGTAATATTAAGTTGAAATAGTTCAAAAGAACAATAATGCAAGACATCCAAAGAATCTATATTTGCTAGATCGCGATTTCAACCCGTTTCATAAACAACGGGTTGATTCAGGTTATATATTTAATCTCTAGCAGGTCAAACTGGTCAAACAGGTAGCCCTATTTCAGTCGCTACATATTTAAATTTTTAGAGCTTTGTACATAACGTGTTTCGGGCCAATCTGCCTCATCACAAAAGCTTACCTGGCTTGATTCCCACGGCCTTAACGCCCCCCGTCCATTTTGACACTTATCGAGAAATGGTTATATATTTTAAAAAGGACATGTTTGTGTAACAAACCTTGATAGCCGAAAAAAGATGTGTTACGCCAATATGGGTCCAGTCTTTTCCAACCAAAGGCATGAATTGTCCTAGAACATCAGACCTGTAGAACACAATCACGATAAAAGATATGAACCTAATATTTGCACCAAATCTACATATTTAGGTTAAGTGCACCAACACGTATCTGACTGTAGTTGGTTTTTTGTTGTGTGTATCTAACTGTAACGACTTATATTGTGTATCAACCTTTTAACTATTTATATTATATGTATTTGACTTCTAATTTATCGTAAACTGGTGATGTGGTGCCAGTTTGATGACGTGTCGTATGATGTGGCAACTTAATTGGTTACTAGTCAGCAAAATTACCGCTTACCTGATGGAATTTGGATACATACAATAGCAAAAACTGAAGATTTGATACATACCATAAATGTCAAAAAATCTCACACAATACAAATCAGACTATAGTTGAACAAATCTCGGTGCGCTTAACCTTTACAATTTCTCAATAAAGTACCAAAAAAAACTCTTCTCATCCTAAATACAATAAAAAACAAGTAAATGTATATGTTGCTTTAGTCAAATAGAATAAAATCTTACTTGGTAATCGTTCCATCAACATCCGAGATCACGATGTGCGTATCCCATCTCCACAAGAAAATTCTCGCATTAACCTGAATAGCACCTGCATAATGTTAGCAACATAAAATGCACAAGTGTGGCTAATGGTCTAAATCGTTTGATATTTGTACAGGTCACAAGAAGTAGGATTGCGTTGACCCATAACTCAAACAAAATTATATATTAAAAACTATATTATTTCTTAAACTACTAAATTTTTTTAGAATAATATGACTTACAAGGTTTTATGCAATAAAAATACCCTTTAGGCAACATTAGACTGTTTGACACTAACCTGAACGGACCCATTAACAAGTAAATGGTTCAAAATTACCATCTTTAAACTCAAATATAAACAAAAGAAAACTACAAACCTGTTGATTTCCAAGAACTGCTGTTGAAAACTTAAAAGTTACTGTGTTTTTTCCCTCTGTAAGATTCAAAGACACTAGTTGTTCGTGCGTTGGAGTAAGTTCTTTAATCGACTTAATTGACTTCGTTATAGGATCCTTCTCTGCATCCACTTCTGACCCGATATTCATATCAGACTCCTTTTTACACACCTGTTCTTTATGAGACGCTTTTTTACTTTTCGATTTTGTAAATGGCCACCAGCCTCTACCACTGTGTTCACCAACGTTTGATACGTCACCTGAAATATATGTTCCAAGACACATCAGCAGTTTCATTAGAAATGGCAGGACAAATGGGTTGGGTAATGGGTCAAACTCGTCAACGAAACGGGTCGGGTCGGGCCAACACTATTTGGTCCATTGCAGTTGCATTTTAGAAGTAATTTCTTTTTTTAAAAAGAAGAACACTCCATTTGACACGTTATAAATAAAAAAAAAAACCTAAATTGACACTTATTTTAAAAAGAGTGTTGATTACAGGGAATGATTAATTACCATTCTTTGATGTCATATTTGCTAATTTATCACCTTCTCTTATGATTCTTGAAGTATCTTTTCTGAGCATATCCCATCTCGAAAATGTTCGTTTCGGATCAACGGTGTAATATGAAGAATCATCCAAATGAGACCAAATATTCGGTAAAGACTTGGACCGAGGTACCTCTTCTTCTTCATCTTCATCTTCAATAAGCTTATAACTCTTAACGATATCGGCATCACTTGGAAACTTCTTGATATTTCCCTTAACCCCTTCCATATAATCTTTAACAATCTCATGATCAAATGTACATGGATCCAAACCCGACCCGTAGTTTGGACTAGTTGACCCATGGTTGACTTTGACTTGTGGGTTTTTATCATCAAGCTCACTAAACATGACACGTTCTTCCACAACAACTTTTGGTTCTTCCTTGGTCAAAATAGAATCATCATCTTCAAGTTGACCATTTGACTTTAAACCCAATTTTGCTTCATTTGAACCTGTTGAACTCGCGTTTTCTTGTGGAATACATGAAACTTCTGTCACACGTTCTTCGACTACTTTAACAGGTTCTTCACTTTTTTCTGATCCAATTTTTAAACCCTCTTCATTTAAATTATTATTATTTTCCATCATACCACCATATGTTTCGTAAATTGCTACATTACCATCACTATCGACATTTGCAACAGTCACTGTATCAACATCTTTCAAGTTATGTACAAAGTGTTCTTCATGCAAAACCAAACTCGCCTCCATTTTTTCACTCTTTTTACATTCCTTAAGATGTTTATTATTATTATTATTATTATTATTATTATTATTATTATTATTATTATTATTATTATTATTATTATTATTATTATTATTATTATTATTATTATTATTATTATTATTATTATTATTATCATCATTTGAATTTTCATTATCATTATTATTTGTTTTATTATCAAGATTAGTAGACCAATTCTTTTCCAAAAGATCGGCTGCAATCTCAGCCGACTTTCGATCTACATTCGAATTACCATCTTCATTCAATGAGGTATTACTACCATCAATAGTATCAACGTTCAATGTTTTTCTATCAAGAACAAACCCTAAAGTCCTAGAAAAAGAATTACCATTGTTGGTATCCATGAGCGAACTACATTTTCCAAAATTATACTCCGAACTTTTCGACTCTGAATCATCGACATCGTCCCTAACAAAATAAGCTTCCCCTTTCGGATTCAAATACATATGAAAATCGGCTTCAACACCATTAACGTTTATGTCAACAACTTTCTCTTTCGCTTTCAAAAAGCCTTGAAACTTGCCAAATCTAACATACCAAGGGGATGACTTTAAACTACCATCTTGTTGTTGAACCACAACAATATCTATGGCCCCACCAAACGGATGAAACGGGCCGGAAACCGTAGAAACCCCCCTAGTTATATAACTACTTAACCTACCTACAGCATACATCTTTGCCTAAATTATCAAGTCTTGAGGTTCACAACACTTAAACACTTCACACCAGTTGCATATAATAAGCCCTAATCAATGGTTGCGAATCAAATACATCAAAATTCCAATACCCAATTACAGATACAAGCAGATAACCTGTTCGAAGAAGGAACTTAAAGGTGCTAATGAATTACATCAAAATTCAACACACCCAGTTGATTGCCTATTTGCATTACATAAATATGACGCCAATTCTAAGAAAAAAAATCAAAAAATCAAAAAAGTTTGCAAATTTAGATGCATGCATGTAACCCGTTCGACGAAAAACCTCAATGGGAACAAAAATTAACGAATTGAATTCGTATATACCTTTTGGAGATATGATAATTACGGATTCTATATATATATTGATTGAGATGTATAATCATAAAAATATGAACTTGTGATCGATTAAAGAAACAATTTCAAGAAATTGACATACCCCCAAATCCCCTGTTTTTTTTTTTTTTTTTTTTTCGGAGAGAATGAAAATAGGCGCAGAAGGGGATGAATGGGCTAAAATTCTGACCTGGAAAGAAAACAGAGAATTGAAGGATTCACGGTTGTTATTTTGGTTGGAAAATTAATAATTGTTATAACAATGTTGATTATTATTATATTGAAATTGTGATCGTACGATGGAGAGTGTATGTAGTTTCCATGGAGGTTCTAGTTATTGTGTGCAGAAAGAAACTAGAAAGATGGTGAGGGAGTTTGGGGGACACAATTGTCTTTTTATCATTTTTTTCTTTTTTCTTAACCGACTTAACACTTTCCGTCTATTAATAACCGCCTCAGCATACTTTTTATATCACTAACTAGTCAGCATCCGGCCCGCGCGATGCGGCGGGGCCTTTCGGCCTGCGTATTCATATTTAACGTAGCTTTACGTATTTACATAAGGGAAAACGACCTATGTGTTAAGCGTTGTTGTAGACGTCGTTATCTTTAGCGTTTATGGGAAGGTGTCCGTTTTGAACGTAGTTATTTTCGTTTTGTTCATAAAATTATTTCGAGTCTAACGGTGCTGTCGAAAAAATTGAACTCGCGGCGATCAGGAAGAGACGGGTTGTCGTTCTGTTTAGCGTTTTTTAAAAAGTGTCCGTTTCGAACGTAGTTAGTTTCGTTTTGTTCATAAAATTATTTCGACTCTAACGGTGCTGTCGAAAAAACTTAACTTGCGGCGAGCAGGAAGTTACGGGCTGTCGTTGTGTTTAGCATTTTTTAAAAAATGTCCATTTCGAACGCAGTTAGTTTCGTTATGTTCATAAAAATATTTCGAGTTTAACGGTGTGTCCGGTTAAATTTAGCTCGTTGCGAGCAGGAAGGAACGGGCCGTCGAAGTGTTCGGATGGAGTTTGTATTTTAAGTTACAGAAGTTACGATTTAGACCCCTGAAGTTTGGTGTATTTTTTGTAGGTTGGTTGTAGTTGATGGGGGTAAACTAAAAATTCGCAGTGTGAAAAGGGGTGTGAAACGGCAAAAAAAAAAAAAAAAAAAAAAAAATTAGCGGAACGACCAAGTTCCCATGTCTATTAGTATATGTATAATTTACCCGTAAATTCAACGGTTTAGTAAAAAAATAAAAAATAAAAAAAATTGGGACATCAGTTTGAGAACACGCAGAGCGGCTTAATCACTCACGCGTTCATCTTTCGTAGTTGCATAATTCGCTCCCAACTAAAAAAAAATAAAAACAGTTCGGAATTAACTAGGGGAACTAAACCACTCACACATTCATCTTTCGCAGTTGCATAACTCGCCCTCAACTGTCACCTAAGAGGAAACCCGACCCAATCCGAGGGCATGAGCGGTAAAACCCCCTCCACCACTGCCCCCGTAACGCGATATGTGGAAGGCACTCTTGGGTGGAATTCAAGTGTTAATGGGCAACCTTGTGTGCAATGTTCCACCCCACCAGAGACGAAATACTGACCTCTCACTAAGAGATGCATGCCACTACCACATGAGCTATAACACAAGTTTAACGGTTTAGTAAAATAATAAAGTTTTGAAATTAATGCTAAACCGACTGACATGCTTGAATTAATACTCCATTCGTCCCATATTTATTGTCCAGTGTTCTTTACTGAATGTCTCAAATTGATTATTCATTTCCATAAATTGATAAGAATCCATATGTAAAGTTTATTTATACTCCTAATGTTCGGGTATAAGACAAAAAGAATTGTAAAGAAAAAAAAATAAGGATTAAAACTATAAAGTAAATGAAAAATACAATTTAGTGATGATATTTTCGAAACTATGTGTTTTTGATCTTGTCAATATGAGACGGAGGGAATAGTACATAGCGATTAGTCATTAATTTGTGGCATCATTTACTTGATTGTACAATTATTTTATGCGTGTTATTAACAGTACATAGCTACGGAGCTTCACTTTGTACGATTCCGGACAGCTTGCAAAGCAGATTGTCACCTCAAGATTAGTCTGCTCGCAAAGTGAGTCGCTAACTCGAGCCCAAGTGGATAAAAAAAACCATGTAAAGGACTCGGTAGCTAAATTTGGCAAAAGGTATAGATCGACAAGAATAATCAAATCATGTATTTCCTTTAAAAATCCACCAAACGCACCCCGTAATAGTCGAATACCTACCGAATACCCACATGTGAGAGAATCGAGTATCATTCCACTTTGTCAAGGATTTTAAATCATTAATTGCCAAGTGTGAAGTGTGGGACATGAACCGGCGCTGATTTTAACAAAAGCTTTTTCATGGTGGGCCTTTGCTTCTAAAACAACGAGTATGACGGACTCATTCGTTCACTAGCTGAAGTTATTCATAGAAGTTTTGTGATAAAAAAACACAACTGTTTTGTGAAATAGAATATAAGTCTCACAAACTAGACTTGAAATGACGAAAACTTAGTTATTTTATGTTATCATCTAATATTAGAGGTTTATACAAAACTTATCATTTGAAGCCTACATGCATACAATCAATTTTACAAAATAATACTAGGAGGTAAATGATTTAATTGACCAGCAAATTCTCCATATGCAAAATTCATACAGATGCATATTTTACACGGTTATTATTCCAGATCAGAAGACAAAAAACAAATATCTTAGATTGAGATCAAATATACAGCACATGTTTTCACGGTTATACACGTTCGAATCAAATAACGTCACATGTATGATCCTAACAAAGAATCACGAATGTGAGTTCACGCACGAGTTTACTACATAACACACTGGTGTAAGATCTGTTGAGAGATGTTCTAAAACTAGTATACAAATGAATGATTTCGAAAACTGCTGATAATGTTCTATAAACTTCTGAGGTTCTTTCTTTATATTAACATGGAGTTAGTGACTTATGGGAAGATTTTAACTACATAATAATACAATTTTAGTCCGATTTTATAAGGACTGATAGGTAAGATCTTCTAAGGTCATAAAAATTGAACTTAACTAGATATGAACCTTTTGATCTTTTCATAAAACTTTGCTCCAAAGCAATTGTGCAAGTGCTTGCAGATTTTAATTATTCACTTCCACTGCTGTATCGCCCGTCTGTCAATTTTAGAAGATGAATCAGTTATATTTAGATTGTTTTGCAATTACTGATTATATTTGATACATATTTATTGAAGAAAAGATCGTACTTCGCGGATGATTTATGCCTTCCATGGCTTCTCTCTTCAGTTGGCAACTTGCACAAAGAAAAGGACCATCCCAAGGCCTTGAATTCCGTCTATTACATGATGATCCCACATTTACGGAAATACCCTCCCCGGGCTTCATTTCAACTTGACACACAGCACATGAGAATAACTTGAACATGTTACAAAGAGGATACTTTGTATGTAACCTGAAACCGGATAGAAACTATTAGAGGTAACCATTTTAACCTATGAATGGGTTGATTCAAATCATGTTTTGACTCAAATTATGATTTTCATCTCTTAGTCAAACTAGTAAAATAATAACAAATAATGTTAGATTAAAAGGAAACAAGTTCAAGTCAAAAGTAACACAAAATGTGTTCTAACAAATAATGTTAGATTAAAAGGAAACAAGTTCAAGTCAAAAGTAACACAAAATGTGTTCTTTAAGTGAACCCAGTCCGATCTAATTCCGCCCATACAAACGGATACCCTTTTGACCCATTACCAACCCCGCCTATTTTGCCACATATAGAACAAACCTTTCGGAAAGCTTAGCGGATCCTTCTTCTACCAGCTCCTCCACTACATCTGGCTCGATATATTCTTCACCGATACGAGATGTTGTCTCTGAACTCTTTTTTTTAAACATGGCTTTGACTTTGAATACTCCCTTAGCCATCTTCTTTTGTTGTGGGACCGGAGGATTTATCTTTTCTGCAGGTAAAATATCAACCACCATGCATGTTGTATCATCCTTTAATCCTTTTGGTTGTACAGCCTCCTGCAAGATAAATTAAATTATTTAATTATAAGTTCAAATTAAAATGTTAATGAATAATAAAAGGCTGAACATTAAAGAATATGGAGACCCATACTTTAACAACTTGTCCAGCTGCTGCATCTGGTGGCAATCCACGGCAGCAATCTAGAGCCTCTTCTGCAGATATAGCATCCCAGACACCGTCGCTTGCAATGACCAGCCTTCCTCCAGTGGAGGAAACCTGAAAGTTAGAAATCAAAGCAAATTAGGCGATTTTCGCCCATATACTGCTATATGGGTCAACTTGGGCTAGTTTTTATCTCAGATCGGTCAAAAGTTGTCCAAAAAGTAGTTTTGAATTTTAAAGAATATAACTTTATAAATTGTTCAAGGTTGTACAAGTCGCTAATCGGGGATTAATCGGCCGGAAACTTGTAGGGATTCATTGGCCAAATCCTTAATCGGATAGGCCTTTCTATACATTTAAACGATAAATTTCAAAAGTATATATCTATATGTATAAAGATAGAAGAAAACCATAAAAATAAACACTAACATAATTTCTTCTCAGTAGAAAATATAAACATAATCATTCAGTTCAAATATTCCAAAATTCCAAATTATGTTCATATTAAATTGCTGACCAATTTTGACTGATTATGACCGACTAGATCCGATTTTGACCAGATATATACAAATTTGACCAACTAAATCCCATTTTGACCAATTGACTGGCGTTGACCGGTTAATTAGAGGGATTTTGGAATATCTAATCAATCTACTTCAAAAAAGACCGAGAATTAATCGGGATTTTTACAACAATGCTGTATTCACAAACTTAGATTATTTCATAGTAACATAGTTTTACTGATCATATTTAACAAATTAAGTTACTACTAAAAAGTGGGCATGAAAAGGTTTCAGATCAACCCTATCCGGATGCTGCACTAAAATTAACCATTCCAACCTGAACCTGCTATCTGACCCGCATAATAGTGCCCACCCTCTATAGAAATCATGATTTTACATGCTATTACGAAAAAGGGGGATAGTAGAAATAAAAAATCTTGCGAAGTTCATGACTCCATTTGTTCTATAGGACGTCAAATGATTATATAGAAGATGACTAGATACATTGAATGTTAGATAACTGGCCTTAACTTGCTTAACAAAAGGAACGGGAACTATGAACTCCCCAACGTCTAGATCTCCAATAGATCGTGAAAGACACAAGCCACCAGGCCAACATCTCAAAGGACCAATCTGTCACAAGAGTAAAACACTCAGTTCTATATATACATCAATCATATAGAAGATTCTGTTAGCACCGAAATGGAAATAAATAAACAAATGAAGACGCAACTTCAAAGATTGTACAAAATGTTTAAGATACTTTTAATTGTGTTTTTTCTTATAGCAAACCACTGTTTAGATATGAATATGACGGGTTTATCAAACTATTTTGGACAAGATACAATGCAAATATGGAAGTGATGGTAAAACAATTAAGTGTTAAAACTCACTTTTTTCTAGGTAAGGCGGGATGTTGCCAAATCCATCAGGTATGTTCCACATACAATTTCATACTTCAATGGATATGCTTTTATCTTATATTTGTGGTAAGTTAATCAATGATCAACAATACATAAAGGTACAGATATATGTTGTCTGGCTCCTAGACTTTTTCTTCTTTTATTTATATTATCATTAAATATAAAAGTGGTTCCGAGTCATCTAGAAGTGTATATAAAGAACAATAAACGTAGTTGACATCATAAAATTATACGATGCAAGAAAAAACATAATCAACATATAGAGTGTCTGTATGAAGCACGACGGGTAGTAAAAAGTCAAAACATACCTGTTGACCACCCCCAGCGTTCATCCGACCAACCTCACCACCACTCGAGGTGACACGCTCTGTCCTGACAAATTAGCAAGATAATGACAATCATAATGTGCTCAAGATACGCACAAGGAGGAGAGGGGTTTAATGCATATCCAAATTTCAAAATAAATGAGTTAAGGCACACGTTATCAGGTCAACATGGTGATGTGGCAAATGACCTTTTAGTAACTTTGAAAGTTTAAAATTTTTCCAGTCACACTGAAATGAGTAGTGTTGACAAAAAAAAATGACATCTTTTGAAACTTTGAGGGTTTTTATGGGTGAAAAAAGAAAGGATTACTGAAGTTGATCACCTTTTTAAGCAATTAACCCATACAAAAATATATCTTAATACAGCGAAGGTTATTGTTTGTGTCCAATATCAACTCGAAGGCGATGAATAATTTGGAATCTGTTAACTTACTCTTCTACATTGTCTTCAAATCTGTGATCTGCTGATAAGTAATATAGACTCCCATCTGCAGATTCAAGTATACAACGCGAATCACCAACTGATGCTACAGTAACAATGAATCCTTCAATAATTACCAAAGTAACAGTTGTCCCTGACAGTTGACCTGCAATCATACAACATACAGGTAATAAATATGCATATTAGAAGACACGTGCAAACATAACATGAGGAAAACTATTGAAGGAAATAAATCATGACAAAGTTACTAGCTGAAACATGATGATGCATATTCTGTACCTTTTTCTTGAAAATCTTTATCTGTTTTCACAAAACCGGCAACCAAAGCCCTAGGCAATGCTGCGATCCATTCATCTCTGTTAAGCTCTGGAGGAATAGCACCTAAAACATTGTTTAAAAGGTTCTCTTTGGTATATATAGCTGCTGCAGACCCGTTATGCCCATCAAGTACCTGCACATAGCAGTTTGGCTGTATCAGCTACTGGTCAATTCAAGTAAAATCACAAACACAAATAGCCAAAAAAACACCATACACCAATGCATTCAACAACCATGTCTTTATATAACATACCCCAAATACAGAATACGTAGTAACACCATCACCTAACACGCGTTGGCATTCACTTTTAATCAAAGTAAAATCTTCCCCTTTCTTCGATTGATTTGCTTGACCGCTAACTATATCTGGTCTCTCAATCTTCTCATTGGCTAATTCACGCTTCAACAACACTGATAACGGGACCGTTTGACGATGGCCTTTATGAGAGGACATTTCCTCGGTCCCTTCCAATATCCAGATTTATTTAATTAATTATACAATATAAAAATAAAAATATATCCCCTTCCACCTCTAACCTATATCAATTATATTTCAAGCTTTCAGTCTGCTCCTTCATTAGATTCGCAAAAATATCCTACAAAATACACTAGAATCATAAAAAATCTAACATTAGGTTCAAAATCAACAAACTGTAAGGATATAATTCAAATGAAATCAACAATATGCAGACGATATAATTCACACATTTCAACAAACTAAATACGGATACGGATTAAGCATCAAATTATAAATTAACATTGTGAACGTAGTAATTTTTAATTAAACACGGATTAAGTTTTGTTCTATAAATTCGATAATTTAAACATGATAAAAAAAGCTGAAGCATGAAAACCTAATTAACGAACAATGTAGCTAATTAAACAAATCATACGAAATGCATAACGAAAAAATTAATAAAATCACAAACGAATGAATGAATTACATTCAAAAATTGCTTGCAGATAATGAAACTGCAATGGCGGGTGTTCGATTAATTGTTGCTGACAAAAAAACTCGAAAAAAATGTTTACAAGGCGATTAGATTCGCAGCAAAAATTCCGCGAGAGAGAGAGAGAAAAAAAAATTGCAATAGGATTTGGGTTTATTTATTGATTTTAGCATTATTTTTTTCCTTTGAAGTTTCCTTTGATTAAACTTAAATAAAATAAACTCAATATATTTACAAAATTACGAGATTTTTAATATTCTCAATCATGTGCGAGGCCCCACCGTTTTCGGTTTTAAAAAGCCGGCTCGGAGCTGAGCTGTCACTGCTATGGGAGTTACAGTAATTCCTTTCACGATAATATATTCTTTTCGAATTTATATTTTTATGTATATGTTTTTTTTAAAAAAAAAAAAAAAAAACGATAATATTAATACGGATTCGAAGATCATAGCAAAACAAGCGATTACAAAGGTCATCCAAACAACCGACATAAGCGGCAAAAACAAAAGAAACCTAACCAAATGGTCCACTAACTGGGTGAAAAACACGTTTACAAGGAATCTAAACAATCGAGATTTTTTTTTATGTATATGTACATGCAATGTAAATGTAAATTTAATAAAATGATATACTTAAAACTAATTTGGTAAATTTAAAAAGGGGTATACAGCCACCAAAATGTAATAGTAATGATGCTTGAGTAGGGTGGAAAGGATCCCTTCTTGCTTTGGTTTTCCTTTTCGCCGAGTTCAATGGAATGATAATAAGGCGAAAAGGTCAACACAATTCTAATCAATTCGAGCGATCCGACTAAAGGTCATGTAAAGTAAAAAAAAAAAAAAAAAAAAAAAACGGGTGGCGGTGCAACGAAATAATGTACTGAACAATAAATTAAAGATGGAGTGAGTAATTTTCTAAACTAGTGGTGTCATGTAACCCTGTTTGGTCCTTTTTTTTCGAACGGCTGAAAAATTTCATTAACAAATAAAATCTTGCCAGAAGCGAGAAAGAAAAGAATACAAAAGTTTATAAGGAATACAAATGAGACATCAACCATTGTGACCAATTACATCTTTTCACATAAAACCTAGCATATAACCAATTGAAACCGGTCATTGTAATGAACTGTGTTGACTTAAAAAGTTGATTGGTGTACTAAACATTGTAACGTGACTTGTTAAATTGTTTGGTGAATCTATGATTTCCTTGGAACGACGAACTGAATAAATGTTGCTTTGAATGAATAAGTTTGATGAATATGTTATTATTTGATAATAATATCACTAGGCATGTAGTTAACTACAAAGTACAAACATATTCTCCTATAGTTTTATCGCGAATCATTTAATTTCACATTGGAACCTCAAATAAATATTGTACTAGCAAACTACTAAACTCATGTCCTTTTTGAAAGGAACAAATGTGATAGCACTTTAAAATGATCACAGGTTTTGGAACCATGCATAAATTTTCTCAATGAAGTTATAAAAATGCATTTGTTTACGAAAAAGAATTACGAAGATGCATCTTATTAAATATCGGACGATTACAAATCCCGTTTATTAAATTACAAGAAAAATAAACCTAACTTTTTGATTAAATTATACCCATCGAAAACACCTACTTAGATGTAATACATGTAGGGTATTGAAGTTTAACACACTATTAAAAATAAAAGATAACATAAGGTAACTAAAATTTTAATAAAGATAATGTCACTTTTACAATTACTAAAAGATATGCTAGTCTTTAGATTGGTTCAAAAAGTACTTTGTTTTTAAAACATTGAAATTGAAAGGAAAATGAATTATTTTGCCATATCATAACTCAGTTAGCTCAATTTATGTTTTAAGCTTGTGGTTTATATAATTCTGACCTTAGTTTCAGCTTCAACATCATGCATAGTCGAACTTCTTTTTCTTCTTCACATCATCGCTCTCGTCGAAATCTACAAAGAATACGAATTAACTGAAAACTGTACACCGTCCAATGTGTACAATAAACCCATTGTAATAGTGTAATACTATACTATGTGTTTAAATATATATAGGAAGTTTAGTGCAGATTTCTTTAATTATAGTAGCAGACCAGCTATTTTCCATTAATGAATGACCATTTGTTCCATAGAAATTGTCCTTCGGTTATTTTTATTTTAACTATATTAATTAATTAATAGATGTCAATATTCAAAGATTTTTTTTTCTGAAAACATTGAATAAGGATGAATTAAAGTATTTTTATGTTTTTAATAGCTATAGCTATATTGTGCAAGTAAATGACTAATTTATATAGAAAAAACCATTGGTATCCTCACACTACCTTGTGTGTGGGGCTTGAGTTATGTCATGGGTTTATGTCTCGTTCTACCCATCCTATTAATCAATCTGATTGAAAGATAGAGCTCCAGATTGACCCTAATGGGGTTTTCTCCTGAATCCATTCAGGATTCAAATTCGGTTCCGCCCGACCCTCGAGATGGTTTAAAGATCGAGTTCCTGCAATGTAATTCGGGTTTCCTTCCGAAAGCGTGTACGTGCGTGGCAAATGAGAGTATTCGATGCTAACAACTTGTATTTCACAAAAAAAAAAAAAAAAATTATAAAAAAAAATTAGTAAGATGAACAAGGGTTACGCCGTTATGGACAAGGGTTAATACTTCGTAGTATATAAAGCACGCGTTTCAGAGTGAATAATTCTCCCTGATAACCAGTGTTGCAAAAATCGGAAAACTCAGCCGATTTCTCGGGGAGAAATCGGTTTGACCTCCCTGCCGAGAACTCGTTTTGAAATCGGCCAAAAAATCGGTCAACGACCAAAAATCAGTCAAATCTCAGAAAAATTGGTCAAATATCGAAAAAATTGGTCAAATCTCGGTAAAATCGGTCAAATCTCGGAAAAATTGGTCAAATCTCGATAAAATCGGGTCAAATCTCGGAAAAAACTCGGTAAAATCTCAAAAGTCAACGAAAGTCAACCGCCGATAACTCCTCGAGTTCTCCCCGAGTTCTCCGAGTTCTCGTTTTGGAGACCCTGCCGAAAACTCCCCAAGAACTGATTTCTGCAACCTTGCTGATAACAGGAATATACGTACGTGGTGGCAAAATTAATGTTGAGATTTATCCCTAGAAAAGTCCCATTCTTCGCTGTTATAATTTATGTGTTGGTGATCGTGCATATATTTTCCGAAAGGTTAATATGCATGTTCAATATGTTTAAAAGAGGTTTAAGGATCTTAGAACTTAGCTCTCCGGTCCGGCTACCGTGAATAACCCTGGCCGACATGATGATGTCGGCGGGGTGGCTAGGTGATGAAGTCCACCTTCGATGACGGTCGTCGATCGAAGGCCAAAATAAGGCTGTAGGAAACTGTCGAGAATGACTAACCTGTTAACCTTCGATGAATGATGATAATGATTACGTATTGTGAGCCACGTAAAATGTGATGATGTCGTGGAATGATAATTAGGGTTAGTATATATAGGCAAAACCCTAATTCTAGAATCATTCGAGATCATGATAATCCTTTCCATAACAAACTCCCCGAATCTCGGATATAATTATGGAAAAGATATTTAGGCTTGATGGCCAAGTAACCGCCATTCCGGGAACAAAGGTATTCAATACGCTACCGCATAACGCATACAAAGTACACGCGTACGCACGCTAGTAATCGCCCGCATACGTATATAATGCGCATGCGGGTTGCGGTATCATTGTGTCCCCCAGTTTGATGTTATATGAAGCAAGACATATGATATCAAACTATTAAGCGAAAAATAAAAAGAAAAAAGAAAACATCCAGCATTAAATTTTCCGCGTGCGGCTCGAGGTCATTAAATGCCTGTCACTGTCGCATAAGCCCATTTGGCTGACAAGACAGAAAGTGACAGTGAGCAGACGCGTGTGAGCCACACGCTCAACATTGTGTACAACAAGCAAAAACCCACGCGCGAGCAAATGACGTCCACCGCCGGATTTTTTACACGTGCACGTCCACGATGAAACCGTTTCACCCCACTATACTCATACCTCACTATAAATAGGTGAGAGTCACCCTCATTTCTATTTTTCTGCCCAAAGCTTCTCCGATACGCTGCTAAATCAACTCCGATCAAATCCCATAAATTCTGGCAAATGTCAAAAGGTTAGTTACTCTTCGATTACTCATAAAAAATGACCAAGGCAAATGAGACTTTCGTAGATAGCGTAGTGTCAATAATAGAGCAGAAGCACATAGATTCGTTAGTTAAACAATACCCACCGTTACAGCAGTACAATCCGGTGGCACCCCTCTCTAACCAACGTGCCCATGAACCACCGGAGAAGAAAGTAGCCATATACGAACATGCGTTTAAGCATGGCAATTTTAGAGTTCCAACTTCAGACTTCTTTCTAGGCGTTTTAGATCACTTCCACGTAAGATTAGGGCAATTACACCCGTATGCCATAGGAAAGATAGTGCTGTTTGAGATGTGGTGCGCTGCGCTAAACAAATTACCACTGGTGAAGGTGTTCTGCCATCTATACCGTCTAGCCACCCACCATAAGTCCTGGTTTACTTTCTTCACCCGGCAAAACTTTACCAAAACCCCCAAATCGAACGCGGGTCATTGGAAAGAAACCTTCTTTTTTATTGACCAATCTGTAGTTGGAACTAACTTTCCGCAAACGCTTATTTGGTGCGAAAGCGTGGCAAAGGACGTAAATAAGACCCCCGTCCTTGATGATGAAGAAACGAAACTGTTAGCGGAGTGCGCTAACGCACAGCTTGTGCACCGGTCGTACGGGAACGTTATGCTACGGGTAGGAAAGATTTCCGCGCACTGGCCATGGGAGAACATGCGTCCAGCCATAATCGCGCCGAATGGCAAGGGTAGGAATAGTATAAACGCATGTTAATACATAACAACTGCTGCATACTTATATGTTCTAACTGTGCGCATATGTTTGCAGAGATGAAGATGAAGAAAGTGCTTACTGCCGAGGAGATTGCGGGTATCTTTTTCCGCAAACAAAATGTTAACGAGCCGCTGGAGCAAGAGAGGACCGGCGAAAACGAGGTGTCCGCACCCGCTACCTCAGCCAACAAGCGCAAGGCAACCGAAACCCCTCTAACAAAGCAAAAGAAGAAGAAGCTCAGTCCGAAACAAAGGGAGTGTGATGACCCGAGAATTTCCGACTAAATTTAAACTTAATCTTTATATGATTTCGATACGATAAGCAAAGTATGTAATGTTGAGTCTAAAAAATTTTGAAACGATGTTCATATATTCAATTGACCTTCGACTGCTCTCGGCGATTCACGAACAAATTAAGTATAAATAGATATGTGTGTATGTATATATAAATAATAATTCTAAATATAATTTGAAGTATTATATGTTGTTGTTATTAAAAATTAATAATATAAAAATAGGATATTATAATAATTATTATTTAAAATATATCTCTATTTATAATAAAGTATATTAAAAATAAATATTAAATGATTGTAATACTCGTTTGATGTTTCGATTGATATTAAACAAGTTAATTTCAAACTTATGTAATTTTAAAATAAACGGTGATACGAAAATGAGTTATATAAGTTATAGGCTTATTAAAAGTATATTTAGGATCTAATTATTTAATTTTAATTTTTTTATATTTTATCCATAAATGAGAGGGACAATTGATGTAATTAAATTAATGACTGGATTTTATACAATAAAGACTAAAATAAATAAATATACTTAATTTAAAAAACATGGGATTTTTCAGAAGACTTTTGTCCGTCACTGAGTAACAACGGAGTACGAAATAATAGTTCGTGAAAACTGTCGCTACAAGGGATAAATGAGTGGCGACTAAATGAGTTCTAACTGATTAAAAATTATTGTTCCTTTGTGCACAATTATTCTAAGTGATTCAATTGTATATATATATATATATATATATATATATATATATATATATATATATATATATATACATATTTTATTATACTTAATATGTATATATAATACATATGTATGAATTAGACACCATCCCAATTTGCTTTTCTTTTTCAATGTTTCCCACTAACCATTTACTGAGTATTAAATTATCTATTCTGTTTCATCTTTCACTACAACCAAAAACCAAATGATACACACCACTCACTAACTATTACTTGCAACTTTTACCATTTCTTTTTGTTTGAGCAACCAATCACAAAGACATATTTGTTCCAATCAAGATTTTATGTAGTACTCAAATCATCCACTTGCGAAATAAGAACTATCCGTATTTTTGTATATGATTGAAGATTACTATTGTTTACTATGCTTTACTGTTTACTTTTAACTTATTAATTGATTGATTTATGTTATAATATATATATATCACGTTTACAAATAATGGGATGATAAACCTTCTGTATCCTTTTGCAAAACCCATTGGAGAACCATCCACCACCCATTTATAATATATCACCCTCTTCTTCTTCAAATCACCACCTCTTGCTACCACTACCGCTACGGTTTTTATTTTCCGTTTCTTGTTCCAAACGCCAACAATCACCATGGAACTATCATCACCATCGTACACCCTCACCCAAACATCACCTTCAACCGTGAACCTTCCTTCCACACTCTCTCTCTTTTCTCTCTTCTAATTTCCTTCGTGAACCCACCATGATCACCCTCACCAACACAACAAAACTGCAGACTCTTTCACTTTGTAACTCAACACACCCATGAAATGATACAGTGAAAGTGATAACAAGAAGAAGACGATGAAATAGTGTTTCCGGTTTCCAGTCGACAACCTACTGCTACTCGCTTTTATTTTCTGTATCTGTCGAGTTAAAACAACCAAAAAACACACACGTCGTGCTACTGTTTTGCTAATGTTATATGAATGATGTTGGAGGAAGATGACGATGAACAGTGGAAAAAGAAAGATGATGATAATGAACGAATATAATGATGATATCATGATAAAGATGATGAATCTGTGTAATGAAGTGAAACGAATTGATGAAGACAAGTGGTCGTTTGATTATTTTTTTTACCTTTTTCCTGTTACTTTCTTTTAAAAACCGAATCATTTATATATATCCCAAACTATATAACAGCTATTGGGCCATGAACTGAATTCATAAATCTCACATGTTATATTGGGCTTAGATAATTATTGGGCCTGCCTTTATCAATGGACTTTGAGTTACGATATTGATGATTGACGAAGAGATTAGATGATGATGATTAAACTATGATAATGGTTAGGGTGTTAACGATTATGATGATCGTGTGATGGTGATATAGATGATGGCGAGATTATGATAAGAAGTAACGATGCATTAGTATGATGAATTAAGGTGATGATGATTATGTTTGATCCGTATGTTGGAATGATTATGTTGGGATGATAGATGTTATGATGGTGATAATAAACTGTGAGATGTTATGATGATGATGGCGTAAGTTTATGATGACGATGATGTTATAGTTGTTATGTCAACGATTGATGATGACCGTAAACGATGGTTAAATTAATTTAGGGTCGAATTGAAACAGATTAGTAAAAGGCAGCTAGATGATTAGAGGTTCTGTTAGTGAACGAGAGGTCCTAGGCTCAAGCATTGGGCTCGAGCATTTTTTTTTTAGAAAAAGAAAAAGAAGGATAATGGTTAAGGATATTATTGGGTTAGCGGGACGTCGCGGGTTCGAGTCCCGTCGTGGACAGTTTATTTTTAGCCTATTTGAGGTAGTATTACTAATACTCTTATTATTACTTCATTATCATTATTATTATTATTATTATTATTATTATTATTATTATTATTATTATTATTATTATTATTATTATTATTATTATTATTATTATTATTATTATTATTATTATTATTATTATTATTATTATTATTATTAATTATTGTTATTAGTGATAAGTTAATTAGTAACATTAATTATTATTGGTATTATTAACATTATTATTATTTTTACTACTAGTATCATAATTAATATTATTACAACTATATTATTATTTTCATAATCATTTTTACTATTAGTATTATTATTATTATTATAACAACTATAGTATTATTAAAAGAATCATTTTTAGTAAGAATATCATTATTATTTTTATTATTATCATAAGTAGTAGTATTATTATCATTATAAGCAAATACAACTTTTATTACTATTATTGATATTATGTTACCAAATAAATATTTTGAGTATGAAAATATACTTTTATTAATATTACATATAAGTATGTATTGTTCATATTAACATTTTTGTATAAATATTCAAATGTAACAAATTAGGTATTTTTGATATAATACTAATCATATATAGATATTAATATAACTATATAAATATTAATCATTTTAAAAATATACACAAATTAAATATATAAAATATATAAATTAAGATGGAATGTATCAATTTGTTCGATTACAATTATATGTGTTAATAAATATATAAATGATATAGGTTTATGAATCCGAGGCCGACCCTACATCTGTTCAATGTCGTCATATGTATTTTTACTACAAAATACAATATTGTGAGTTTCATTTGCTCCCTTTTTAAATGCTTTTGCAATATATATTTTTGGGACTGCGAATACATGCGCTTTTATAAATATTTTACGAAATAGACACAAGTAATCGAAACTACATTATATGGTTGAATGGATCGAAGCCGAATATGCCCCTTTTAGTCTGGTAATCTAAGAATTAGGGAACATCACTAATTTTGAGAATTAGTGCACCCCTAATTGACGCGAATCCTAAAGATAGATCTATGGGCCAAACAAACCCCATTCTGGAATTTGGAATGCTTTAGTACTTCGAAATTTATCATATTCGATGGGTGTCCCAGAATGATGGGGATATTCTATATGCATCTTGTTAATGTCGGTTACCAGGTGTTCACCATATGAATGATTTTTATCTCTATGCAGTTTGCGAAATACCTGATATGAGATGTATATTGAAACGAAAAATGAAATCTTGTGGTCTATTAAAATTATGGAAATGATTGATTACTATAAACCTATGAACTCACCAACCTTTTGGTTGACACTTTAAAGCATGTTTATTCTCAGGTACGAAAGAAATCTTCCGATGTGCATTTGCTCATCTTAGAGATATTACTTGGAGTCATTCATGACATATTTCAAAAGACGTTGCATTCAAGTCATTGAGTTCATCAAGAATATTATCAAGTCATTTATAGTTTAGATATATTATGAAATGGTATGCATGCCTGTCAACTTCCGATGAAATGAAAATTTGTCTTTTAAAAATGAATGCAATATTTTTAAAATGTATCATATAGAGGTCAAGTACCTCGCGATGTGAACAAATGTAATGTATTCGTCCAAATGGATTAGGATGGGTCGTTAGAGGGAGGACATGCGGAACGACAACTTTGTCCCCGTGGAGCAAGCGTCTGCAGATCTGCCTCCCCCCATTACTGGTAAGTGTTTCTCTTCTCATGTAAATACCGCACTAGTATTTTTTCTGTACTAACGGATCACTAATTCGCAAAGCATATCGAGGAGACTCACCAGACGCCACCGCGAGGAAATCCGGACCTTGAAGCCACTGCCACGTCAAGAGATAAGGCGATACATCTTGACTCTGATTCCACACCAACTCCACCACGCGGTAGCTTTCGATTAGCTAACCTGGCACAACTCACCCAGTCATCCGCCAAAAATGCCGCAGAGCAGTCCGCTTTTTTGCAGTAAATTTTCCTGGCTGAATTCCGCGAGCAACTATCCGCACTGCCCTTCCACCAAGTGCACAACGTCTTCATTCAAAACGGCCTTGTGTTTTTTGGTATGTTCGCGGATCAAGCACGCCGTGCCACCAATTTGTACCAGGTGGCCGTGCGGAAAGAAACGGAGCTTGGATTACTAAAGGCTGGTGTTGATCAGGTAAAGAAAGACAAGGATGACGCGGAAGAGGCGCGTAAGGCTGCGGAGGCGACTGCGACAGAGACAAAAACCGGACTTATTGAGGAAAGGAAGAAAAATCGCGAGCTAGTGGGGGCGGATGATCAAGCGAATGGGGAGACCGAGCGTCTGCGAGCAGAGCTCGAAAAGGTGTGCAGGGAGAGGGATGACGCGGTGACCTTCCGCGAGCTGGCAGAGGCGGACTTGTTGAAGCTTTGCACCTCCCTCCCCACCATTGCGCAAAAGGTGATGGACTCGGGACCCGTAACCGAAAAGTTCAATGCCTACGTCGATGCGGTGAAGGAGCATGACTGTAATAAGGTGATGCTCGAGGTGATCAAAGGCTGTGGACTTACGCCACCGTACCCCGAAATTGTACAGAAGTACTTGAAGGAGAGTACAGCTGCGGTGCTCCTTGAAGCTGAACAGGCCACCGAGTCCATCCTAATCCCCTTAATAAACAATTTTGCTACGGATCCGAATATGTCACTTGATGGCTTCTTCAAGGAAGAATTTTAATTATCTGATCACACATGCCGTAAGTCCTATCCTTAGGCGGGTAATTTGTAATTATTTTTTGTTAAGCCCTAAGTCACTTGTTGGGCAGGCGTGTAAAACAATTTGTATTTGTAATAACTTATCGTGCTATCTATGTTTGTACTATGCATGCGTTGTACATTATTGTTTATATATTGTGAGTCAAAACAAAAGATGAACCGCATGCCTATGCGCTCAAGTTAACCAAAACTCATGCGCATACGCGGGTACTGCGTAAAATAAACCAATAGCAAATATACCCTTATATTTTTAGACTCAAAAAGCTACTGTGTTTTTGCTTTGTCATGTGCTAGAGGTGCACTATAGCTGTATGGTAAGCAACGCAACTAAAAACAAACCAATGCTTTTATACTTAAGAGTTCCTCAAGTAAACCAATGCGAGAGTAAATACGCATAAGCAAACCAATGCTTGTATTTTTAAGTTGACTTGGCAGCCATCTAGTCTGCGTGGCGCTTGGTTAGGGGAAACCTAATTCCCTTTACCTGCCGTTTATGTCTAGCCTTGTAACCAAACAGGCTTCTGCCGCGCGGGGGCTAGAGGACACCCCTTAAGTAGGCAGGAACCGCATACAAAAAGAAACATAAATATAAAGTATGCGCGAGTAAATATTTTAATTTGCATTAATCATGATAACAACCACGACACATCCAAACGGACGGAAATTACATAGAAAAAATAATGCGCTAAAATGTATTGGAGTGATCAGGTCCATCCAGCTACATGTAACATTTTTTCAACAACGTCGCGTGCCAAGTGCGCTTCACAGGCTTTCCATCTAATGTGGCGAGATAGCATGCCCCGGTGTTGCTTGCTCCCACTACCTTGTATGGACCTTCCCATCGGGGGCCCAATTTCCCAGTATCTTCCGCATGACTTGCGTCATTTTGACGCCAAACCAGATCCACGCACTTATAAGAGTGCGAACGCACACGCTGGTTATAGTACTTTGCGATTTTCTGATTATTATTAGCTTCATTAACCGCCGCAGAGAGTCTGCGTTCTTCCAGCAAATTAAGGTTTTCCCGCAAAGCTTCTGAGTTATTTTGCTCCTCAAAATTCTGTATGCGGAACGTTGGTACCCCAATCTCTGCGGGTACAACAGCTTCCGATCCATATACCAGACTGAATGGAGTTTCACCAGTGCTTGCTTTTGGTGTTGTTCTATGCGCCCATAATTCCTTTGGTAGCTTGTCCACCCAACCAATGCGACTGTGGCCTAATCTAGCTTTAATTCCAGCTACTATATCCCGGTTGGTGACTTCGCACTGACCATTCGCCTGCGGATGCGCAACGGATGTAAAAGTTTGCTTAATATTAAGCTTCGCGCACCAACTACGAAAAGGATCCCCGGCAAACTGCGTGCCGTTATCGCTAACGATTTCGTTTGGTATGCCAATTCGACAGACAATGTCTTCCCATACAAAATTTTGCACCCTTTTTCCTGAAATTGTTGCCATCGGTCTTGCTTCAACCCACTTCGTGAAATAATCAATTGCAACAATCAAAAACTTGATATTCCCTGCATGCGCAGATGTATGCGTAAGATACTAATGTAAGTAGCATATGTTAGAAAATAAATGATTATATTACCTCTGCCTTTTGGAAATGGTCCGACTATGTCAATTGCCCATTTGCAGAATGGCCATGGTGAGGAGACTGGAATCATTGGGTGCGCAGGTGCTCTGCTGATAGGTGCATGTATTTGGCATGACTCGCAGTGCTTAACTATACGTGCGGTATCTGCGTACATGGTAGGCCAATAATAACCCAAACGCATAATCTTTGACACAATAGATCTGTGCCCTGAATGAAGATCGCATGCACCCTCATGCACTTCGCGTATAACCTCCTCTGCTTCTTTTGAACCAATCCACCTTAAATGTGGTCGTAAATAATTCTTTCGATACAGGACGTCACCCTCAAGGGCATACATTGGTGCCTTGGTACCAACTTTCTTTGCTTCAACAGAGTCTGCGGGTGATGTGCCATCCCGCAGGAAAGCAATGATGGGTGTCATCCACGTTGAGCTGGATTCCTCAACAGGTGCCACTAAGGGCATCATAACAATGGATTTCGCGTGTAGTTCTTCTATGAGAACTCTTTTCCCCAGATGATCAAAGGCCAATGCAGCCAATTTGCTAAGCGCATCCGCCTTCTTATTTTGCCCTCGCATTACATGGGAAATTTGAAAAGCCTCAAACTGGTCAGCGAGGTTATGAACAAGCGACAGATATTATTGTATGGCTATGTCACGTGCTTCAAAATCTCCGCTAACTTGGCTGCATACCAACTTTGAATCCACATAAGCGTGCAACACTTTAACATTTAATTTATGAGCAATCCGCATACCTGCTAACAAAGCTTCGTATTCTGCTTCGTTGTTTGTAACAGCAAAATTAAACCGCAGCGCATATGTATGCTCTTCGCCATCCGGGCCAGTTAAAATTATGCCTGCACCCGCGCCAGCAGCGCTACAGGCACCATCGGTGTATAACTCCCATGGTGTCAAATTTGGTGCAGGCGTATCCTGATGTTCAGCCGATGCTTCGACATCCGCAAGTAACTTCGCTAGGTAATCCGCAAGTATTTGACCCTTAACCGCGCTTCGCTAGGAAAAATTTATTTCGTGTTCGCTTAACTCAACTGCCCATTTAGCCATTCGGCCAGAAATCTCAGGCTTATATAGCACCTGAAAGAAAAATGATTGCGTTAGTCAAGCGGTATTCCCGGACATTGCCGCAAATTAGGTGTTTACCAACCTGTTTGATTGGCTGATCAGTTAGTACCACAATTGGATGTGCTTGAAAATACCGACGCAAACGCCGCTGATAATGCTAAAAATGAACATATATTTCATAGCATTATCCCTCAAGAAATACAAGGTTTTAGTTGCAATTGTTCTATTTACAAGTGATATTCGTTTAAATATTAAAAGGTGAAGACAAAAGACAGATTCGATGAATTGAAGACGCAAATGACCAAAACGCTAAAAAGTACAAAGTACAATCCAAGAGGTTCAAATTATTGATGAGAAACGTCTAAAAGTTACAAGAGTACGAGCCGCGGAACGCAAAGTACAAGATATTAAATAGTACGCAAGGACGTTCGAAAATCTGGAAACGGAACATGAACCAACTATCAACGCGCGACGCAACGGAGCTAAAATTACAAGTCAACAATACACAAGAATATAATATAATATATAATTAATTATATTATATTATATATTAAATAAATACGCGCAGTCCACGTTTTGGAATCATTTGGAGCAGGAAAAGACGGCCATGCGATCGCATGGCCTGGAAGAGTTAATTCCATGCGATCGCATGGATCACTGTACATGGCCACATCTATAAATAGCAGCATATTTCGGACGAATGGAGTACACCTTTTTCTAATCTCTTACTCTATCAATATATATATATATATATATATATATATATATATATATATATATATATATATATATATTATAATTTTAATTTTAATTTAAGATTAATAATAATAAGGTTATAGTAGCAAATGTTGTAAGTTTGTAAATCGAAATTCTGTCAGTGTAACACTACGCTATTAATACTCATTGTAAGTTATGTTCAAACTTTTTAAATTAATGTCTCGTAGCTAAGTTATTATTATGCTTATTTAAGCCAAAGTAATCGTAATGTTGAGCTAAATATTAAAGACGGGGTTATTGGGCTTTGTACCATAATTGGGGTTTGGACAAAAGAACGACACTTGTGGAAATTAGACTATGGGCTATTAATGGGCTTTATATTAACTAAACGATACCTCGTTAATTTAATATAAAGGTTACAATTTGACGTATCTATATATAACCACATACGCTTAATCGAGTACGGTGGGCGGGATATCTATAAATACGAATAATTGTTCATTTTACCGGACACGAGAATAGATTAATAGTTAATGGACTCATTAAAACAGGGGTGGATTACATTCAAGGGTAATTGGTGTAATTGTTAACAAAGTATTAAAACCTTGGATTACACGCAGTCGATAACCTGGTGTATTCATTAAACAAAGAATTAAGACCTTGTTACAGTTCGAATCCCCAATTAGTTGGAATATTTGACTTCGGATATAAGGTTAATTTGACGAAGATCCTCGCACTTTATAATTATGACCGATGGACTATTATGGACAAAACCGTATGGACATATCGAATAATCCAGGACAAAGGACAATTAACCCATGGTAATAAATTAAAATCAACACGTCAAACATCATGATTACGGAAGTTTAAATAAGCATAATTCCTTTATTTTATATCTCATCGTACTTTAAATTATCGCACTTTTATTTACTGTCATTTTATTTATCGCACACTCTTTTATTTAACGTCATTTACTTTACGCTTTAAATTAAGTTGTATTTATTTTTAATATTTTACATTAGGTTTTAATTGCGACTTAAGACATAAAATCGACAAACCGGTCATTAAACGGTAAAACCCCCTTTTTATAATTATAATACTACTTATATATATATATATATATATATATATATATATATGTATATATATATATATATATATATATATATATATATATATATATATATATACAAATATAGTTTAAAAATATAGCATTAAACTTGGCTAGCTCCCTGCGGAACGAACCGGACTTACTAAAAACTACACTACTCTACGATTAGGTACACTGCCTATAAGTGTTGTAGCAAGGTTTAGGTATATCCATTCTATAAATAAATAAATATCTTGTGTAAAATTGTATCGTATTTAATAGTATTTCGCAATAAAAATATAACTATTTCGTATACACCTTGCATAACATCAAGTATTTTTGGCACCGCTGCCGGGGACAACTCAACGCTGAAGCGAAACGCTATAAAAAAAATTTTAAGTTATTTTTGTAAAAATATATGTTTATAAGTTTTAAATATTAAAAATACAAAAATATAAAAGAAAAGAAAAATATATATCTTTAAGTTTTTAAATTAAAAAGTATTTTTTTTAGTTACAAAAAAAAAAACTAATAAGTAATTTTTATTTAAAATATAAGTTTTAGCTAAGTTATAAAACATTTTCTATAAATTAAGAAAAAAAAAACAGAACCTGCGATTTTTGAACCTGCATGAATGTCCCGTTCATATTGATTATAAACGTTCCATATTAATTGATTTCGTTGCGAGGTTTTGACCTCTATATGAGACGTTTTTCAAAGACTGCATTCATTTTTAAAACAACCATAACCTTTATTTTATCAATAAAGGTTTTAAAAATATTACGTAGATTATCAAATAATGATAATCTAAAATATACTGTTTACACACGACCATTACATAATGATTTACAATAGAAATATATTACATCGACATATGTTTCTTGAATGCAGTTTTTACACAATATCATACAAACATGGACTCCAAATCTTGTCCTTATTTTAGTATGCAACAGCGGAAGCTCTTAGTATTAACCTGAGAATAAATATGCTTTAAACGTCAACAAAAATGTTGGTGAGTTATAGGTTTAACCTATATATATCAAATCGTAACAATAGACTATAAGATTTCATATTTCAATACACATCCCATACATAGAGATAAAAATCATTCATATGGTGAACACCTGGTAACCGACATTAACAAGATGCATATATAAGAATATCCCCATCATTCCGGGACACCCTTCGGATATGATATAAATTTCGAAGTACTAAAGCTTCCGGTATTTTGGATGGGGTTTGTTAGGCCCAATAGATCTATCTTTAGGATTCGCGTCAATTAGGGTGTCTGTTCCCTAATTCTTAGATTACCAGACTTAATAAAAAGGGGCATATTCGATTTCGATAATTCAACCATAGAATGTAGTTTCACGTACTTGTGTCTATTTTGTAAATCATTTATAAAACCTGCATGTATTCTCATCCAAAAAATATTAAATTTTAAAAGTGGGACTATAACTCACTTTCACAGATTTTTACTTCGTCGAGAAGTAAGACTTGGCCACTGGTCGATTCACGAACCTATAACAAATATGTACATATATATCAAAGTATATTCAAAATATATTTACAACACTTTTAATACATTTTGATGTTTTAAGTTTATTAAGTCAGCTGTCCTCGTTAGTAACCTACAACTAGTTGTCCAATGTTAGATGTACAGAAAAAAATTGATATATATTATCTTGAATCAATCCACGACTCAGTGTATACACTTCTTAGGCTAGATCACAACTCAAAGTATATATATTTTTGGAATCAACCTCAACCCTGTATAGCTAACTCCCACATTACTGCATATAGAGTGTATATGGTTGTTCCAAATAATATATACACATGGGTCGATATGATATGTCAAAACATTTGTATACGTGTCTATGGTATCCCAAGATTACATAATATATTAGAATACATGTATAATAAAATATAAGTTAGCTAGGATATAATTTGTATAGATTTGTTAAACATTTCCCGTAGCTAAAAAGATCAAAAATATCCAATCTTGTTTTACCCATAACTTCTTCATTTTAAATCCGTTTTGAGTGAATCAAATTGCTATGGTTTCATATTGAACTCTATTTTATGAATCTAAACATAAAAATTATAGGTTTATAGTCGGAAATATAAGTTACAAGTCATTTTTGTAAAGGTAGTTATTTCAGTCGAAAGAACGACGTCTAGATGACCATTTTAGAAAACATACTTCCACTTTGAATTTAACCTTGATTTTTGGATATAGTTTCATGTTCATATGAAAAATCATTTTTCCAGAAGAACAACTTTTAAATCAAAGTTTATCATAGTTTTTAATTATCCAAACCAAAATAGCCCCCGGTTTCACTACGACGGCGTATATCCGATTTTATGGTGTTCATCGTGTTTCCAGGTTTTAAATCATTAAGTTAGCATATCATATAGATATAGAACATGTGTTTAGTTGATTTTAAAAGTCAAGTTAGAAGGATTAACTTTTGTTTGCGAACAAGTTTAGAATTAACTAAACTATGTTCTAGTGATTACAAGTTTAAACCTTCGAATAAGATAGCTTTATATGTATGAATTGAATGATGTTATGAACATCATTACTACCTCAAGTTTTCTGGATAAAACTACTAGAAATGAGAAAAATAGATCTAGCTTCAAAGGATCCTTGGATGGCTTGAAAGTTCTTGAAACAGAATCATGACACGAAAACAGTTCAAGTAAGATTTTCACTCGAAATAAGATTGTTATAGTTGTAGAAATTGATTCAAAGTTTGAATATGAATATTACCTTGAATTAGAAAGATAAACTACTATAAATAACAAAGGTTCCTTGATCTTAGATGATTACTTGGAATGGATTAGAAAGCTTGGAAGTAGACTTGCAAACTTGGAAGTATTCTTGATTTTTATGAAACTATACTTATAGAATTTATGAAGAACACTTAGAACTTGAAGATGGAATTTGAGAGAGATCAATTAAATGAAGAAAATTGAAGAATGAAAGTGTTTGTAGGTGTTTTTGGTCGTTGGTATATGGATTAGATATAAAGGATATGTAATTTTATTTTCATGTAAATAAGTCATGAATGATTACTCATATTTTTGTAATTTTATGAGATATTTCATGCTAGTTGCCAAATGATGGTTCCCACATGTGTTAGGTGACTCACATGGGCTATTAAGAGCTGATCATTGGAGTGTATATACCAATAGTACATACATCTAAAAGCTGTGTATTGTACGAGTACGAATACGAGTGCATACGAGTAGAAATGTTGATGAAACTGAACGAGGATGTAATTGTAAGCATTTTTGTTAAGTAGAAGTATTTTGATAAGTGTCTTTAAGTCTTTCAAAAGTGTATGAATACATATTAAAACACTACATGTATATACATTTTAACTGAGTCGTTAAGTCATCGTTAGTCGTTACATGTAAATGTTGTTTTGAAACCTTTAGGTTAACGATCTTGTTAAATGTTGTTAACCCATTATTTATTATATCAAATGAGATGTTAAATTGTTACAT